>NC_080388.1:50426294-50520926 GCF_028751815.1 Salvia miltiorrhiza | reverse complement strand
TTGGATTCCTCAACCGACTCCGGTGCTTCGACATTGCAGTCAATACCTGTATCGGCTTTGGGAGGAAGGCTCTCCTCTTTGGGTGCATCGGTGTTGTCGAGACAAACCCCATTTTGAGAAGGTTTGCCATCAACAACATCATCTCCGCCATCTACGTTTGATGCAGCTCGGCATCCATTGTTCTTGCCTTGCTTCTCTTGAGCTGCAGCTTCAGCATGATCATCTGAACCAGATACAGTGTCTTCCTGGATGTCATGATGCTCAGGTCTGATTTCAATGCATCCAGTCGCTACAATCACAGAGCAAAATCTATTGGAAATTATGCTAAAACACGCACAGATATGCACACACATGCACGCACACAGACAAGCAGAAAAGGATCAGTACCTGCAGACTCGTTTTGGCCTGATATTGGTTTCTGCAACATGTCTACCCCTGGGAACACGATCATGCTCATATACTTCATTTCTTGCCTCTTTGAATCTTCAAGGGGAAGAAAGCCAAATACTTTCGTCCATGTCTCGTTAAGTTCAGATATGGCGGGTATTACCAGTTTCTCGACACCAAGAGTGGAAAGAATCTGATAAGATATTATACATGACAATACCCAAAAAAACATATATCAGGAGCTGAACAACAAGAGAAGCAGACAAAAAATTTGCACACAAGAATACAAAATGATAGATGGCAAAGTGAGTTTATTTTATGAAAACACTGGCAGATATATTGATAGCAGTAGAAATTTGAGGAAGAAAACAGCAATATATCCCAGCCATTTTCAAAAGAATTACAACATGTTATATATCCCAGAATTTGTATTATAAACTAACCGCTGTCGACATTTATGGATATTTACCTACAAAAAGGAAATATCGGGGGAACTTTGGATATTTTAACTGCAGCGTATAATACATGATATGAGATAAAGCTCAAAGCATACCGTTTCAACTGCAGTTAAAAGCCGGCCGCACATCCCTTGACGCCGATACATGAATCGAGTTCCAACAAAAGGCATCTCTGCTAACTGTTTCCCATGGATTCTGTTTTTCAGCAATCACATACAGGTTTTTGTCAGTAGACAAATACTAGTTAAGGATCTAAAAACAGGTTCCAAAAAAAAAAAACTAAGTCTGAGAATTGAAAGAAAATACGAAGATACATCCGAGGAATCCCAAAGAGAGAAAAATTTATGTGCAGTTATCACTGACATGAACATTAAAAGAAACAATTCCATTTTATAAATATAATCATTTACCTCCATTATCCTTACCATAGCTGCTTCTCAAAAAAATATTAAGATGAATATAACATCAGATTGACTAATTTCAGGAATCCATGACAATTGGTGAAAGACGTTAAACAATAAAAGAAAAATCTATGCAAGAAACTGCAGATGAAAGAAATCAGATTAATCATTTATCACTGAAAACTGCAATTTCATCAAGTAAGATTCACATTTGCTTTGCTGGAAGAATCTTAGATAACATATATTTTTCACAAGGCTAACTCCTTCATGAATTGGTCAGCCAATATTAGACTTACTTCTTCACGAGGTACATATAAAGCACTGTCTAATAAAAACACAGATAAGGTAAAGAAAACATGTAAGTCCATACAGATTATAGTAGCAAATCAAAATGACTGACCTTATTGATGCTGCCGAGACAAGATCATCACCCTTCTCTAGAACGATTGTATAAAATCCATCATAATTCAACCGTCTAATATTGGACCTATGGAAAATAGGATACAGATTGAAGAATAAAATATCCAGTTTTATCTAAAATCAAATTAAAATAGTGCAGAGCCTGCTTTCATAATTAACTGGAACAGCAAAAGACTGGATACTAGCATATATACAAAAGAAAGTTCAACATGTCCTAATAGATGCCAATAGACAAACTCTTTACAGCACAGGCAAGAGGCTAAAATTGTTCTCTAAAACTATGGACTTCAATGTATACTCTTGTAGGTAACACTTTCATGCTTAACTTAGCTAATAAAACTCTGACCCTTCGGTGAAACAATATATCATAAAGCAATGAAATTTTGATTAGCCCCTTCTTTGTGTGTCTTTTTCTTTTTCAATGGTAAGCTCCTTTTGTTTTAATGGCTAAAAGGTGAAGATTATATAGTTCATGCAGAAACTGAAGCAATCTCATGAAGTGGATATCCATCAAATATTCAAATGTATATCAAATTACCATCTATTGAAACATATATTGACAAGTAAAGACCTAAGTGAGTAGAAGATATCATAGAAGCAGCAGTGAGCAGGAAAGCTTACCCGCAGCTGTAGACAACATTATGAATCATATTGGTTCCACTTCGCTCATCTATGATAGGCTCAAAACATTCATCCATAACAGAGAAAGCAACAGCCAACTTGGAATTGCTTTCTATCTTTAAGGAATTACCAAAAAGCGATGTGTCATCACTAATAACACGATGCTGAAGAATGGTATAGGAAAATTCTTCTCCCATTTCATGTCTAACACCAAGAAGATCCTGTAACCGATCCATGATCTGTAGATGAACAATGCTAGATATATCAGTGCCAAACTAATAAATGTCTTATAAATAATAATGTTTCACTGTCTGCTGAGGGCCTCAATTTCACTGGGAAATTTGGAACTGGAGCAATTCAAGCAGCAAAACAAATATATGATGTGAGGTGTAAGTAAGTGTCCTGAGTGAGTTTTTACAAATGAAACCTTGAAGTGAAGGAAATTGTATTTTGAGCTCCTGCGGGGAAGTCCATAAAACCAAAAGGCCTATGCATTTTAAAGCACATAAATGCTTGATAGTGTATAAATGGCATCAACCTAGAGATAGGATAGGACCGATAAAAGGGTCTGTTAAGTCACGAGGTGACAAACGGTGGTAAACGAATATTGTTTTTCAAAAAGTCCAATTTAAGTCACTAGATGCACATGCCAGAAGAGGAATGCATAATGTTGTTACTTACAAACATAAAAATCTAAAAAGTTAGGAAAAAACAACCGTCAATTTCACAGTCTAGTAAAGACCTCTTAGACAGCTAACTACTCCATTTGTTATTCACATTCGATGCATCCTATTTTTGTTTCAAGATGAAGGCAATTCAAGGACCGAAATTCATATCTGGTCAATAGGTTCTTGACTTCCTAGAACAATGTAAGTTTAAACAATAAATGTTATCATGTCACTAAAAATCCTGGCACATAAAAAGACAAGTGAAAAGGTAACCGAATATCTTAGTATCCTTTTGGTGTGTTACACATACTAATTACTGAAATTATCTCCAACACTCATGCATTAAATATAAGTATATCTCAGCATATACCAGAGGTACACTGCTTTATAAGCAGCAATATCATAGGTGGAGTAAATATTCTCTGAATCGATATCACAAGGTAAATATTCTCTGGATGCCGAAAGTAATTGAATTGTGAAAGCAAGCAGTAAGTACCATTAAGCATTGTTTCCCACAAAAGGAATTATTTTCATCATGAAAATCTTCAGCTATTGTCTCGTTGGTGCAATGCAAGTGAACTGCAGAGAGTTAGAAGTCATGAATAATCAGTTCAGAAGTAACTATTACATAAGCTATGAACAAGGAAATGACAAGTTCAGGGACCATTTGGCAACATGAAGGCGTGTATTAAGCTTACATTTTTCCTCGCATAGACGGCATGCCAACAATTCAGACGATAAATTGTGTTCATCGTCACTGGTTGAGGTACTTTCACATGCAGTCCCACAAAACTTGCATGAACAGAAAACACAGTACCAATCTCCAGAAGGAATCTGCAGAAATTGAACTTATGAGAGCAGGACCACTAAAATTCAGGAAAAAGTAACGGGTCATACTAAATAGTAAACCCATTTCAAAGTTTAGGCTGGAGTAAATTAAATTACAATAAATATCACAGCCAATTTCATCATTTCAACACAAATGAATGATACAATACGTAGCATGTTCGGAAGAAATGTACATTATATAACAATCATTTGGTGTTTATGATTACAAGGGAATACTAGGATAGTAACAAACTCCAGAATGTTGAGAATGATATTTGTAAGAACATGTACAAAATCAAGTTTGGTTGTCCGTGTAGATATTGCAAATCGCATTTAATAGGTGATGGCAAAGAACAAAGATGTAGAAAAAAACAAAAGCTGAGAAGAGGGGTCATGCATTCATACTTCAATACGCAAACAGCTGTTATGGAAAGTCGATGGACAACCATCGCAACAGATCAAGTCACCACCGTCGCCACACACATTACACGTGTCATCATTTGGATCATCCCCTTCCACATCCACACAAACAAATTCAATCTTATCAGTTTCCACATGTTTTTCCCAGGAATCTACTAAGCACTGGAGCAGAGAATTCCCTGAATCCAAATATATATTCCGAAATGATTTTCCAGGTGTCTTTTCAGCATGAGACTCAAAGCCCTGTATTGTATGAGTTATATTACAGCAATCACAACAGATTCCGTCCTTCGTGATCTTCCCCTCAAGTAGCATCCGTTTACTCCTTCCTCTCTTATACTCCACCTTTCCACCAAGAGGTACAGTTCCCAAATCAATCATCCACGCAAGCAAAGTGCGTTTTCCTTCATATAACTCATAATCAGATCCATTCCTAGGTTTACGAGCCAACAAAGTCCGTCTTGATTTAACCTTCCCATCTGATGATCTACTTTTAGATGATGACTCCTTCTTAGTAGCTCTTTTGATAGTCCTTCCTGTGGCATTCTTCTTTTTACCTTTCTTTTTGCCTTGCTCAGTGACTCTGAACAGCATCCTAAGTGTCTCCTCTGGGATAGGAGTAAATGCTAAAACATCATTATCATCCGCGTCTCCCTTATCAATCTTCTCCTTAAGCTTCCTATAAGCCAATGTCACCGACCAGTGAGTTCTTCCATCCCGGTCAACATAGACAGCATCCTGGTACTCTTTGGTTAGTCTCTGCCTGTATTCAACAGACCATCCAGCCTTCTTAAGCATAGCAACTATTTGATCCCTAATTAATTGCTTCCGTTCCCTTAAACCCATTTCCTTACCTTCAGTGTGTTTTTTTGCCTGTTTGTTCTTTTTCTGCTGCACAACACCATCCGTCAAATCACTTGTGCCAACCTTTATTCTCTTTGACTGAACCCTATCTCCAGATCCGTTACGTTCTCTACCTCTCTTGACATTTTTATTCTTGATTGCCAACCCTACATCCTCATTCGCTGCCTTTAGCGACCTTTCCCCCTTTTGCGCAATGCTTGGCCTTCCTCGACCTCTACCACCCCCATTACTTCTAGTATCAACCTTCTTCTGTTGCAAATGTTTCTTATCCAATGAGAAAGCCACACATTCACTATCTACTTTCCGAGGCCTCCCGCGCCTAGCCCTCTTCAGATTACCTGAAGGCGAAACACCATTTATAACTTTCTCTTTGGGGGGCCTCCCCCGCCTCTTCTTCTGATTACTCGACAAGGAAACCTCACATTTAATTTCTGTTTTGGGAGGTCTACCCCGCCTACCCTTCTTTTTACCCTTTTTCTTTGAAACAGTCGCCTTTTTTTTACCCACAGACTCCATCACCGGCACTTGCGGTTCGTCCTTGTCGTCCATATTCACTATTTCCATCTTAATCACTTGTTTTTCACCATCACTCATGGCAACCGTTCTTGACCTCAAAACCCTACCAGTTTTAGGCAGACCATCAGCCCCCTCATTCCCCTTATGATTCGTATTATTCTTCTCAGCCCTTTTTCTTTTCCTCTCAACCGGTGGTTCCTTGTTCAGATCAATCAACTCATCTTCAACTTCTCCGCTCCCTTCTCCCACCTCAATCGACATTTTTTACTATTTCCTGCCCGCGGAAAAACACAAACAGTAACGTAAACCCAAGGGAGAAGAAATACGAAACGCACACCCCAAAAAAAAAAAAAAAAACAAAGCACTCCAATCATCACACAATTCGACCAAACAGGTACAACTAAAACACCGAAATCATGAAAAATAAAGATAATCTTACCAATGGAGCAGAGGAAATATGCGCAGAAAAATGTAACGGAGGCGATGCGTACAGATTAGCTGTATCTATATGCTGTAGCTTCTGCAGAGAGAGAGAGAGGGGCAGACAGGGTTTAGTATTTTTTTAAAGTGTAATGGGGGATTTTAGGGACAGCGATTTACATTTATTGTTGCAATTCTTTTAAATTTATACCTTTGTGGGGGGTGAAACTGTAATTTTGCCTCCTACGACAATACTGAAATTTTCCCTCCATTATTGTTATTTTCCTCATTAAAAATATTTTTGAATTTCAGAAGCATCGTTGACTTGTTTGGACTCTGCCATTTCATCCGATTTGGAGCTCCTTACATTTAAGTAAATATTTTTTGGATTAACAAAAATAAACCCATGTCTCAGTGTGTCATGTTTCACAAAAAATAAACTTCATTTGTTCGTAACCTAAGAAAGAGACTTGTCAAAATTGATATGTAAAATATATATATATTTTTTGTAAATATATAGTATAAATTGAGATTTAAAATATAAGGGAGCGATTTCTAGAAAAATAAATACTAATAGTGTAATTTAATTATGAACGAACTAAAGCAGTAACAAAATTTAAACATAGGAAGTAATGCTATGAAAATAATATAGAGAGATGCTCATTTCCTGAAAAAGATTAGTTATTCTCTGTTTTTTGTTAGTGTTGTTCGTTATTTCGATTTCTTTTTCTTGCATCTTATTGTCACCTTATTTCTGTAAAGTGTTGCAATACAATTATCCTATGTCAGGATAAAATTGTTACTATAATTTTAAACGCATTAATTTGATCATTCATTGACTCTGTGATCTGATAAATGTGACATGATAATTTCTTACATTTCTTTACTGCCTATTAGTATGGTTGGTTATAAGTTGATAAGGATATAATAGGACAAACTAACGTATTTAATAGTTTTGTCACAATTCTATTAGTGTGATCAAACATAGTAATATGGTATTCCATATGGATTCAATTTATGCATGATAGTTGCATGTCACCGCGTATAACTTCTAATTTTTACAAGGGAGTTGTGGGGCCCTTTGGCGCTATTATTATATTACATGATTTTATCTGATTAAAAAATTATAACAAATATTTCATTATCATATAGTATAAGAGTAGATGCATTATCCATTTTTATTTACACGTTGATGGCATGATGAAAAGATGTTATTAAATCACGTGTATATGACGTTGTCACGTCGTCAATATTAGTAAATAAAAATATTCAAATTTGTGTGTAAAATCATATCTCAGATACTTCTAAGATTGGAAGGGTGCAATTTTGTTTTGTTGGATGTGAATAATTCTTTGAAACATCTATAGCATGGCCCTTTCTTTTTGAGGGGCTTCTATAGCATGGCCCTTGAAAATGCATCCAAGTATAGACTTTTATAGAAAAATATCTAATTATTTAGAATAATATACTTTTGTCCCTAAAAAAAGGGCTAAGAGCACTCCCAGCAGAAATCCCAAAATTATGCTTCTATATTCTTTCCTAAAGCTTCCCTATTTAATTTTAGGATCTCGATTTTATAAATGCATACACCAAATCTCCTATTTTCTACATAAAAACAATAATTATGTGTGGGCCCTACTAATTATAAACTTAAAATAAATTTAGGGTGGGTGTAAATTTAAGATTGAATTTAGGTAGGTGTAAAATTTTTTGTGGGCCCCATCTAATTTAGGGGATCTGCTGGATGCATTTTTTATCTTATTTTCAATTGTTTTAGCCTAAATTTAGAGTTAGTGATGCATTTAGGTGATCTGCTGAGAGTGCTCTAAGTATCAAATACATCTAACATAGAGGCCTTTATCACGTTTAGCACCCTATGGTCGAGGTCGGTTCAACTAAACCCCCGAAGTCCTTAATTTCGTGCAATTAGCCCCTCCGACTTAATGGCCGTTTAACACCGTTAGGGCAGAGGGTTTAATTGCACCAAATTAAGAATTTCGGGGGTTTAGTTGAAGCCAAGTCGAGTATAGGGTGCTATACGTGATACGGGTATCTTCCCGTCGACCGCGGTGGTGGCGAACTTTTTTCTCGGAAAGGTCATCCCGGCCTTGGGCACCAGCGTCCCTGTCCACGTGTTGCACCGCAATATCGCCATTCGGTTGATGATATATATTTAGGCCAATTGAGACCAATCAAAAATGCGAGAAGAGAGAGAGGTAGGTGGAAGATGGTGTGGTGGAGGAGGTGGAAGGCGGGGGAGTTGAGGAGGTAGGCCCAACGGCAACAACAGACGGAATGGAAAGAAGGGAGGGTGTAGTGAGGGACTCTAGAGAGGCATTCTTGGACAAGGTCATCGGGGAGGCTCGAAATGGTGGTGTCGGCGCCGCCGATTGTGGTGGTGGAGAGGGCGGAGGGATGGTGGGGCTGTTGGGGGTGGGGGAAGCAGGATTTCATCAGACGTGAGAAATGTCGGGAGGTGCACGCGCGAGTCAGAGCTCAATGCTGCGGCAGCGGTGGCGGTGGAGACGTGTTTCGAGCGAGTTTCCGGCGAGCTTGGCAAAGAAGAAGGTGTGGGTCCCACCAACGAAATAAAAAAAATTAAAATAGTTAACGGTGTTAAACGGCTGTTAAGTTGGAGGGGCTAATTGCACGAAAGTAAGGACTTCGGGGGTTTAGTTGAACCGACCTCGACCATAGGGTGCTAGACGTGATAATGACCTCTATGTTAGTGGCGTATTTGATACTTAACCTAAAAAAGAATAATAGTACAACTATATTTTTTAGTGCAGGCTTTACTTTATGCGAGTTCTCGTCCTTTTCTCATTTTCGGAGTTCCTGTTTTTTCAATTATTATTATTATTATTATTATTATTATTATTATTATTATTATTATTATATCGAATATATTTTTTAATAAGACAATATATATGTCTTATTTTTTTCATTTGAGTCCTCTTTCAACAAAAAAAGTTATAGCATTCACGTTTCAAATAATTCATATATTTGCCATATATTTGTAAATGTATGTTGCAATAATTGGTTGTATTCGTGCATTGATTTTGTAATATGATAAATCATAAATATGACAAAATCCCTCACATAAAGTTCAACCTGCAATGGACTTGGCTCATTATGCATTCTTTTTAATTGAATGACAATAGTGCATTAAATATAATATTATCGAATAATTATTTCAAATCTACTTTTGCATGCGCCGTGTGCTGCATGACTATCAATATTAACTTCTATAATGGTTGACGTTTGAGATCGTATTGTATACAAATTCTCACAAGTCACAACGTGACTAAAACAAATGTTCTAAAACTAGAATATTTATAGAATAATTTTTTATGCTTTTTAGGAGGAAAAGTTTATTATGTGTCAGCGTGTGATCCATGTAATCGACTTTAGGTAATGAGGTAAAAGTTTAAAATTTCTAGTTATTGCTATCAGAGAATTCGTGTACACTAGAAAAATGAAAAAAAAAATTGCATTAACTGTAAAATAATTGTAAATCAAATATAAAATTATAGAACATTAATGAACTTGCATTATACATAGGCCTACTTATATCAACACTCTATTTCCTAGTCCAAACTATTTCTCACTTTCTCTGTTTTTTCTTTTGTTTCATATAGACAAGCCCAAATCTATATATAATATAAAACACCAGTTTTCTTCCCGCCAATTTAATGGCATTTTTGCAATTATAATATCAATTAAGAATAAAAGTTTAGAAATTAAAAGAGAGTGGGGTGAGAGGAGAGAGAAAAGTAGAAATCTGAGATAAGTTACGCTTAATCTACTACCACTTTTTCCCACATTTTCTCTCTCCTCATTTTCTTATACATTCACCCATTTTTTACTCAATTCCAAATTTTTCTCTCTTCTAACCTATTTTTCATATTTAGATGATTTTCTAAAAATCTTTAAATTTAATTTATGAAAATATATTCGACATGTATCTTAAATTAAAGATCATGACAAGATTTTTAATTTGATATAAAAATCATTAAATGTGAATTTGAAATAAATCAATTATTATAATTTAAAATTTTAAAGTGATTATATTTCTCTCTCCTCTTTCTTTTTCTATATTCTTTCATTTTTTCCCCTCTCTCCTTGTTCACTCCACGTTATTATATTATCTATATATTAATCTCTCTACACAAAATTTATCATGTTCTCTTCTTTTTTGATAAAAAGAACAAATAAAACATCAAATTTATTCGTTGGATTACTTTATCAAACATAACATAAAAATATGTAAATAAAAACTTTTAATTAAAAAATATGATGCACTATTATCAACAAACGTTGAGACGATATTATAAAAATATGTATTAATTTTAATTTTATAGAAAATAATAATCAAATATCAAAGAACTATCTCAAATTTGAGATAGAGTAGATAATATTTTGAACTATATAAATTTTAAAGTTTTTTAAAAAAATACCAAAATTTGTTAAGTTTGTGTTATGTATAATCTTTTAATATACAAGGTTTGTGTTATATTCTCCTTTCTTTGAACTTATTTGAACCATTTTATTTTACTCTCTTTCTTTCTTCAGATATTTATAATATTAGAAAAATAGAAAAATATCATTATAATATTTTTTTCTAAGATTTGACATAAAGTATATACATCTTTATATAATACTATAAAAGATGAGTTATTTTATTTTGTTTTCGTTTGTTGGTGAAAAAATAATTAAATATCTTTTTTTTCTTGCAAAAAAACTTACATGATTGTTTGATTATAATTATTTTAATTTAATGCAATTAAGGAGAAGGAAATTTCAATATGAATTTGTAAAAAAATAGTTATTTATCTTAAAATTAGAATTTAAAATGTAATATAGATTTATTTAATAATATGTACAAATTATTTATTTGTTTGTATAAACATATTTGTTGTTATATTTTGTTTTTATATTATTCGTATTTTTTCTATTTTTGCAATTATTTTTGGGCTATTTAAATATGAACTTTTAATAATAATGCAGTTCGTACTTTTAAGAGCCCAAAATTATTATATGACGTCTATTAATATTGTTATTGATAGTTTTAGTGTTATTTGCTCAAAATGAGATTCACCTAAATTATATGCTTTATAATCAGTAAATTTAATTATTATACAATACTCATCAAATTTAATACTTATACTCCTACTCATTAAGTTGATAAATAATCAAATACTAATATGTAAATTAACAGAATTTTTTTGTTATTAATTAATTTAACTCATAAATAATACTCCCTTCGTCCCACTCCAATAGGCTCACTTCTTTTGGGCACGGAGATTAAGAAACTTACTTTTCAGGAGTAAGTGACGTGGTTTACACCAATTAAATACATTTTCTTTACTGAAAATGAAAAATGAGCCTATTGGAGTGAAACGTCTCAAAAAGGAAAACAAACTTATTAGAGTGGGACGGAGGGAGTAATATATTTATATATATTAAAATTTTAAAAATAAATAAATATATCGTGGCGCGTGCATCGCACGGGAGGATGTACTAGCTTAAGTTAAACAGGAAAAGCCAACTCTTTCTCTCCCTGTCTCTCTTTCTTAGCCCATCACAAAATCTTTGGAATTAAATTAAATAAAAATAAAAGGTTAATTGTTGCTAAAACGATGAAATTTGGTCCAATTCTAGTTTGCCACATAAATTTTAAAATTTGAAGTAAAATACATGAAGTTTCAATTTTTATTTTTTTTTTATTTGACAATCAACATCTTTTTATTTTACCAAGTCAGCTTCAATTTTGACCGAATTTGATCTCATGGAAAAATGAAAAAAAATAAAAACTTCATGTATGTTACTTTAAATTTTAAAAATCGTATGACAAACTAAAATTGAACCGAAAAAAAAAAAAAAAAAAAAACTAAAACTGAACCAAACTTCATGATTTTAACGATAATTTACCTAATATAGTTTCTAAAACTGCGTAAAATGGGCTCACAATAATTCTAAGCCCATTAAGTAAGTTGGAAAATTGTCTCCCATTTTATTCATTCCGTAGAGTTTCTTATATGGCATTTCTTCTTCCCCAATAAGTTAGTGTTAGAAGACTATTTTTAAATGGCGACTTTCGTCCGATCCAAATTAATTTAAATTGCAACAAAATATTTTATTTTTCTATCGTTCACATATAAATCTACAATCTATATAATTCCTATTTTCATCCCCGACACCAATTCAACCTTCTTTTTTTCATTTCTCTTTCCATTTTACGCTATTTTTGCTATTTTTAACCGTATGTATAATAAATTATTTTATATTTGCACGTTACGTCAAATACATATTCAGAAGTAGGAATATCAATTCAAAGCAAAATTTATGAACTAACTTGAATAGATTGATAATCCGAAAATGTTAGAGTTGAAATTTTTTAATCCGATAAATTTCAGCCCAAATAACTTGTAACTAAATAATTCGACAATCCGATAAGATTGGCTCGAAAATAATCTGAGCCTTATAGAGTTGACACAAAAGCAATGTGTTCGCTTGCTTATATTCTAATTTTCTCCTTATTTGATTTTTTAACTTCAATACATTGCTTCGAAAGTTATACTCACCATTTCACCTCTGTGTTTTTAATCTAATCCTTAACATATAAATTTAGATGTAAACATTAGAAAATGATAATTATTTGAGAAAAATGTGTGTGCACCTTATACCTATAAAAGTTGCATATTAGTTACTGTAAGTCAATATTGAAATATCAATTATTTATTGTTCTATTTGTTTGTTAGAAATATAAAATGTCAAGAGTAATGTATTAATTAGTTATTTTTTTATAAATTTTTTCGAACTCGGTTAGCTCGATAAATTAGCCCGAAATTCGAAAATTTAGAGTCAGAGCTCAATTTTTTTAAACTTGTATAGCCCGCAACCTATATAGCCCAAAATCTAATAAGCTGATAAGTTCATAAATAATTCCCAAAATATAAAAGATAAACATAAATAACAAACGACACAGGATATATGTGGTTCGATCATAAATAATCTACATCCACGGGCGTTACTCGAGTTTTTCACTATATTCCCGGTAGCAAGTACATTTTACATGGTGAGAGTGAAAGAGAGTCCCCCCTTCATTCTATGTGCAAGAGCCCTATTTATAGATTAATACTAACTGGGCCTAACCCTAAAGCCCACGAAACAGTGTGACAAAGCCCAAATCATTGACAAAGTTGGCATCTGGCATAGCTGGATGTCAAAGCTGGCCCTCGGCGTAGCTGGAAGTCAAAGCTGGCTTTGGGCGTAGCTGGACTTTGTCCCAGGAGCGCCCCCAAAGGTGGGATTTCCATGGTGTACACCGCTGATGCATATTTTACTCCTCATCATAAGCATGAGGTATAAATTCGATTAGAGGGTATCAGGTATACCGGCTCTCACCCAACTTGATACTTGCGTGGATATCGAGTACCTGATACCCTCTCAATTCATAATGTTGGTCGGGTGTGGGTATTTAGTAGCATAAAAAGGCGGGTATCGGGTACTCGCATTAGGTTTGCGAGTACCCGCAAACCTGATTATTTATTTACTTTTGTTTAACTTTTATGATTATATAGTGTTTTCATAATTAAAAATGTGGCATCCTCATTTTGCTGGTAGGGGTACCTGCAATTTGCAGGTAGAAATACTCTCAATCTGCATGGATTCAAATAAATGCGAGTAATGCAGATACACGAATACCCTCCATTGTGGATATTCAGATATCTGCATAGGCAATGCGGGAGAGTGAGACCCGCAATTTGAGAGATTTTACGGGTTGGATATCCGCAATTTGCGAGTTACACCCCTACTAATAAGTTTGGCTAAAAAATTCGATGAAATTGCCCGATTGGCATTCCTATTCAAAAATAGTACTGCTAGTGAAAATGGGTTTGAATATGAGATGATATGATGCAACAACAAGAGTGATGAAAAGTTGGTGAATTAATTTATTCCCCTTAATATATCCATTAGATAAGAGACTGCACGCACGTATATTAATTTACATATTAGACGGAAGGTGGTGATAGCATATTGGGATTTGTTTGATGATGAACATTGTCCGACACCGACACAGGCAATTCCTCATGAGACGACGACGCTTTGGTTAGTTTGTTGTCTAAATCAGCAGACGACCTCTCTCTGCTCTTACCCCAAACCACCGAGTAAAGCCCAACCACTATGATGCCCGCTCCAATCAAGCTGCAAATTCTTATAATATTAGTCAACTTTGTTTGAGAGAGAGAGAGATCAGAGAGAGAGAGATGATCGACCTTCCAAGATGAAGCTGCTCGGCGAGAACAACGGCTCCGAGGACGGCGGTGATGATCATGCTGAGAGGGCTGAAGGCAGTCACAAAAACGGGCCCTCGCGCCTTATTCACCACACTCTGCATGTAGTATGCGATTCCTGAGCACACAATCCCAGAATACGCAGCAGCAAGAAGCCTAGAATCAAAGCCGATAGCCCAGGCGCTCTTGCGGCGTTCCATTATGACAGCCGCAATTCCACCCTCCACCACTCCCATCACGCACACCAGCGATGCCAACGACAACTCTGCCGGATACTCCTCCAGCGTCTTCTTCTGCACGATGAAGAAGGCAGACCATCCCACGATACACGACAGCAGCATTATAGTGCCGCTCACCCAGTGCTGCTCGCTGCCCGCCGCCGCCTTCTGCTGCCCGCCGCCGTGAGAGTACCACAGGATGTCCACGATCGGCCCCTTGTATAGAGTCATCACCATTGCTCCCATCACTGTTATTAATGTGCCTATCACCTTTGCTAAACTCTGCACTTTTTTCAGGTTCACCCTCTCCAACCTGCATAATCACAATATTGTTTCCTCAACTTGACTTATTATGAAAAATCAGGACTTCGCTATGAAAAATGATGAATTTAAAAAATTGAATTTTCGTTAGCTATAAGATTCGAATCTTTCACAAGAATTTATTCAACAAGGTGATGAATTCACTTTACATATTTATGATCTAAAGACTATACGTAAGTGGTTCATATTTTATAGGGTATGCAATATTGGATTTATATGAACCCTCCTCTCCAGTGACGTAGCAGAGGGGTCCAGTGGGGGCACTGGGCCCCACTGGAGTATATATATATATATATATATATATATATATAATGTATTTCTTTATTTAGTATTTAAATGAAAATTCGTTTTATTTTTTAAAACAAAATTCTCATAATATTATATGATGTAACTTTGTTGTTATTTTATAAGTATTTTCTTTATTTCTTTATCTAATAGGTGAGTTTGATTTTAAAAATTTTATAGGGAAATTTTTTATATTAGACTCAAACAATTAAAATTTGAGTTTAAATGTAGAATTCTTTGTAAACATACTTGTAATTTACTTTTTATATTGGATTCTCTATGATATTTTTATGTAATAGCTTATTTATTTAGCTTTTTCACACATTCAATTTTTATTATTATGTGAATTATTAAAATATTAGTTATTAATAGAATTTAACTAGAATTTCTAACTCATGTTAATTGTTAATTAGCTCAGACCATGTACATGCAAGTGAATTATATTTTATTTATTTTTGTTAGATAATTTTATTTGTAATATCTTATTATTGAATATTTTTTGTGAATATTAATTAATACGTGTTGGGCAAATGAATAAAGTTATTACTACATATTTATAACTTTAAACATATATGTAAGTCATTAGGATGTGTGATAGTCATATATAAATATTTCAAAAATTTGTTATAAATTTTAATTTATATATATATATATATATATATATATATATATACTCCCTTCGTATTCAAATAAGTGTTATATGACATAAAATTATACTCACCAAGGAAAAATATAATTTTACATGCTTTAAGATGAAGTATAGAAAAAATGACATGAGTAAAATTGAAAGTTTAGCTTACTTTTACTATTAAATTTTTACAATATGACATTTAAAAAAGAACAAGAAAAATTCCGTAATATGACACTTATTTAAAAACGAAAGAAATATATTAAAATTATTATAAATTGGCCCCCACTAAGGTGAAATCCTGTCTACGTCACTACTCCTCTCTATGTAAATACTTTTAGACATATGTGCGGCTTAATTTATTTGTTTTATTATTTGTGAATTTGAAGAGAATAAATATTACCTGAAAGCGACAGCCATAATGAAGGTGATGGCGGGCAAAACGTTGACGGTGGCCGATGCAAATGTTGCAGATGTATACTGCATTCCCAGGTAGTACAAGTTTTGGTCCAGCACTGGCCTATTAATTAATCATAAATTATTATTTATTAATTACAATTGCTCCAAGATCGAGTTATTGGAAAATCAAATATGAAAAAATATATATAAAGCGATACAAACTCATTTTTAATAAACTATGAACTATGAATATATGATCATAAATATGTGAAATATACTGAATTCGTTGTAAGAAAATAAATTCAAAAAGAAAAGGAAATTTTCGGCCTTATGAGGTTCGAACCTAAAATCACGAATTCATTTAGTAAAATGATTAATTTTTTTATTTTAACCGATCATAGATGAGGATTCATTCCACAAAAATGTTGTGCAAATTTGCATGTACATTTCAGCATATATAGAGAAAGAGATAGAGAAATATACGGGGAGAAGTTTAAATTAGAATTCTTATTTAAAATGAGAACGGACAATCATTTTTAATATTCGATCATGATATCTATTGTAGATGTATCATCTTGAGTTCAGTGGGAGTGATTTTTTTTTTCCCCGAATGCATTAAATTTAACAGTGAATATATTAATTTCATGGAAAATGCATTATTCTCGCATTCTCATGAAAAATATAATTCTCACGATAATCATACCCCCCCAACACACACACACACACACACACACACACATATATATATATATATATATATGCGTGGTTAGGTTCAAGTGAGAACCACATTTTTTGTGAGAACTGAGAATCAAGAAACAAATGTACATAAATATACATGAATAAGAGAGAGTCAGCTCGTGAATAGTTAAATATAACATATATATAACGTTCGATCTTCTCTTGTTCATATATTTAGAGAGAGAGAGAGAGAGAGAGTGGTAGCAAATAATCATAGTATGGTTTGAGTAACTCATTTTATGAGAAAACAATCTTATGTGAATATAACAAGAAGCTGCATGCGAAATCATAGTACTAGTTTAAGGACATTACTCTAGGAAAGCAAGCAACATTATCTTGAGAAATATGGATTTTGTCATCCTAGGCCTTATTTTCCTGTAAAAAAACACAGAGAAAACTGTTAAGAGAGATTAAGTTATGAAGTAAACATATGCATGTATATGTATGAGCAAATTAAGAGCTTACTTTTCAAGAAAATATGCGAAGGGGCAGAAAACGAGAGAAGCAACAACATGCCGATAAACCACCAAAATCCAATGACTAAATCCTCGCTTCAACGAAACAAGGCTAATTATGTACATTCCTGCATACCCAAATTGAAGACCTATCATAGCCAAATATGGCTTCATTTTGTTAAAAGATTCACTCATATTCACCATTTTTGTCCTTGTTTATTTTCTTTTTCTTTCTAGTATGGAATAACAAAATCAAGGCTTTGTGGCCTTTTATATACACAAAAGCTGAAGAATAAAAGAATATGAAAGTGAAACCTATGTGTGTGTAAATGTTTATTGAATATGACACCTAAGAATGTCACTAACTTTTTTGATCCTCTTTAAGATTCCTTATCCACCAACTCAATATACCGCACCATATCTCTTGAAACAAGAATCTTTTGCTATAAGCTCAACCAAAAAAAAAAAAAAAACAATTACAAAAATATATAATTCTAATGGAAAATGAAGAAGCCCATTTATAATTACGACTTTAATTAATTATCAATGTTTAGTGCTCTCTGATTGAAATAATGTGTGGATGATGAGTGGACACTTTTACGGTCTTTTGATTATTTAAATTGTTAATTGATCATTCATTATCAGTATTATATATACATTAATAAGTGTGGGGGGTGTTTTGTTTCATTAATTATTTGCGTACGCAACTTATTTCCAATTATTGGAGCGAACGGACTTGAAGAAATTGAGTTAAATTACTTAATTTATTTTGAAACCACTTTTATCTTACAATAATTATTCATAAAGGCATGCATATATAGAATGAGATTCAGTGTACCACACTTTATGTCCCACTTTGTGTCCCACTTTTAATTTTATTTATTTTCTTATATATTTTTTCTTCAATTTCAACTTTATATGCTTTAGTTTAATTTTGTGATTATTAACTAGGGTTTATTCCATCAATTTAGGGTATATAATTATTTTTTATCATTTAATTTCACTTTTATTAGTTAATAATAGGTTGATAAATTCAAAGTCATGGTATATGCTTTTTAAAAATTTTAATTTTTTAAAATAAAAATTAAATATAATTCATAGTATCATAATAAATTTTATTTTTATAAAAAATATTTTTAAAATAATAGATATAAAAATGGGACACAGTGGCACACATAAAATTGTGGGACACTGAATCTCATCCCATGCATATATGGCCAAGTCCTGGTCTCAAAGATGGCTTTTTTTCAATTTGATATCTTGATTTGATCGCCATGTCTCAATTTATGAGAGATCTTACGATATTATTGGTCAAGATCTTATTATGCTATTTCTTTTGCGAAATAATATCTCTTTTTCTATTTATTTATTGTAACTACGTACATATATTATAGGCTCAATTAGCCATTCTTATATAAGAAAAGAAAAAAATGTCCACCAAAAAAAAAATTTGGAAAAAGCAACATTTTTTAATGTAAATGTACAATTATACTCTTAATAATGTTACATAGTTTTTTCGCAAAAGTGTGTAGTGATGTAAAAGTGTGTAACTGCGAAAAAGTGTGTAACAGTGTAGAAGCGAAAAAGTGTGTTATAGTGTATTTTATACTTTTACACACTAAAAAGGTATTTTAGTAAAAAATGCTAGAGTATTATTTTCATATTTTTATTTATATGGCTAGAATTTCCTATGACTAAAAGATTTTGGTTACAATAGAGTGTTGCCTCTATATTATATTTACGTATGTACGTCTTTGTGTTGTTGGACTAATAAAATAAAATATTCAAATTAATCGTATTTAGTACAACACAATTTGATCGTCTTTTTTCCTTTTAAGTTAATTACGCCAATGCGATGATATACATAAACTTATATATGTACGTATAAGTTTGATATATATATGGCCCTCTTCTGAAAAGTAGGGGATTGATTAAATTTTCTTTTTTGCCCATCTTTTTGTTGCATGGAGGAAGACTAATTTATCTCTATATGCTTTACGGTCTTTAATTTTTTGAAAAGGGATTTCGAAAAAAAAAAGTGATATATATAGTTCAATTAATAATTCACGAACCAAAATATTTAAAAGGGAAATAGAATTGTGTGACCCGGCCCCTCGATAATATATATTGTTGCATAATAGCTTGATATATAATTATGTAATATAGATAATGTATAGCATATATTTTTTTAATTGTTTATTTTTTGAAACGGAAGATACAAACTTATATTAAGACAAATCATTAACAATGTCCCTATGCCAGCTAGGGAAATCCCGAGTCCAACAAACGGACTCCAAACAATCACTCGAGAATTGAGCTAATCTATGTGCCGCCATATTGGCCTCTCTATACACATGATCATTAACGCAAAAAAGAAAGTTCTCCCTGGCAACGTGGAGTATCTCAAGAAGGCACCTAGCGCGCGTCTTCCTCTTCATTCACCATTGCTCATGCTGCAAGGATCGAATCAGTAAAGATACTAACAGGAACAATCTTGCTCGATACACACCATGATACCATATTATTGTTTGCTTTATTTATAAATCCACGTACGTTAATATTTATTGTTTTATTTGTTTTATTCATTATTCTATTTGCTTTACTTTTTTTGTCATCGTTTTCGTCCATGCATGCATATCATGCTTCATGCATATATAATTTCATTCTTGGGTTTAAAGCATGATGAGCATCTACCTAACGCAATAGAGGTTAAAAAGAATATATTAAATCCATGTTCATCACAAACTTTAAATTAATTAATTAATTTAGTTCCACTTTTTATATTCTGATTCCGACCTTAGATTTATTTATGTAAAGACGCCACTGTTATGGACTGTAGTTTCATGTAATACCGTTTTCATATAGTTTCATATATACTGGGCATACTGGACAGAGGAATAATATTGGTCCAATTAATTAACACTCAGAATCTCGTCATTAATATAATAAAATCATAAGCAACGTAATTAACCATCAAAGTATGGTTGACTTGTCAAAAGTTCATTTACTTCATCACTTTCGGGTTATCCTAAGATCTAGTTAGAACGTTACCTCTCATAAAAAATGAGAATAATGAATAATACAATATAAATCTATGAATAAATTATTTGTAATAAATGAATAGTGTATTCAATTATTATGGTGAAATTTTCACACCGTCTAAGATTTGAACCTAGGTAAAATTTTCGCCCCTCTAAATAAATATCAATCATGAGATTTGGGTGGATTGGGTGGCGGAAAAAGAAGCCGAGTTGGATTAATATGCCAGACAAAAACAAGCAGCTTTTAAAAAAACTATGAAACGGGTCCTCAAATCCACAACGGAAGGAAAAAACCTCACCGCGCAGCGGAACAGAAAGGAGGTGTTGACAGTAGTATTACTAGAAGTTCTTCTCTAGAAATCAGAGATTCATCAAGAAAATCGGGAATGGAAGTTGTGAAAAAGCGGCATAAATTAGCTCGTGCTTTTGGAAAACAGCCGTGCGACTTTGTCGTTGAACCGAGTGACAACTCTAACAAAAAAGCAATGACAAATGTGGCAAAGAAAAATTGGGCCGACATAATAGACGAGGAGGAGGGTACCTCGTCGGACATTAATTAATGCCTTACCACGAACCAGAACACTCGATCGAATCTTTTGCGGGGTCTTGGCATGGCTTTTTTCAAGCTCCCGGTGCGCTGGGACTTGGGCCATGTCGAGCTCGGGCTGGTGTGTCGGGGCTCTCCTGTTTCCGACGGTTTTTGCCTTTTGCTCCGGTGGTCGTTTCCGGCGTCTTGTCGGTGGGATCTCTTGGTCTTTTGTCTCTCCGAGGTTCTTGTTTATGTTGTTGTCATCGAGAATAATTTGGAATGGGGGTGATAGTTAGTCCGAAGATCCTATCTCGAATTGGTCTTGTTCATGACGTTTCTTTGGCTCGTTCGTTAGCGTTTTTTTTGGGTGATGACCATGCCGAAGCTCGGATTTCGCTATCGACTTGTTTCTTGTTTTTGTTCCCCTTTCCAAGCACTATTTTTCCTTCGTTTCATGAAGGATTTAACGAGACCTGACTTTTGTTAGCTTCTCTGTTTTCCTGGGTTTTCTTTGTATTTCTTTTTTACTTTTTAGCTCTTTAATAAAATCGCATTTTAATAAATTAAGTGTAATATTGATAATTTAATTTATAGCATACATCGTATGTTAACGTTTGACCATCACGCGTGAGATTTATTTTTATGAGTGTCTTTGCTAGAGCTTATATTAAGATATTACATTTATAATAATTCTCATGTTTTTGAAATATATATGACATGTATTTAGAGGTGGTCTTGGGTACAATCGGATTGACCCGCACTCGGACCCTGATCTGCATATCCTGATCTGAACTCGTATCCTGACTCAACTCATGCAAATGACATTATTTGATTATACAAATGACATTGTCTGTAATTGACACTATTCTGTTATACAAATAACATTGTCTATAAATGACAATATACCATTGTAAATGACACTATTCAAAAATATAAATGACACTTCATGCAATTTCACTATAAGATTGTAAATGACACTATAACATTTTAAATTGTTACAATGTCATTTATATAACCGAATAGTATCAATTATAAGCAGTGTCACTTGTATAACCGAATAGTGTCATTTATACGATTTGAGTCAGAATGCAGGTAAGGATCATGATGCGGGTTAAAATTTGAGTGTGGAACAACTCGATTGTACAGTACACCCGATTGTTTGCAAGTTTTTGTGTACTAATAATTTAATTAACGTAAAAAAGTTGATACCAAATGTAGATTTGCAGCACTTGGGAGACAAATCATGAAGGATCCAACATACACAAAGCATATCGGATTGGACTTCGGTGGTTTCGTTGTAAGATCCCAACTTTGAGGTTTGGTGGATTCCCACCTCACAATTAAGCCCCACTTTGATGAAATTATCACGTTAGTTTCGCTAATTCAGCTATTATATATACTCATCTATAACATTATTCTTTGATTAAGCATACTAAATATTTGGAGTATTAAAATTCAGATCATTAAACAGGTCTTGATTAAGCATGCAGATCAAAATCAGTGAAACGAATACAGATTATTAAACAGGGCCTTAAACTGTCAAACAATTTAACATAGAACTTCGCCAATAAAATTATCTTATATATATTGGATAACGATCCCTAGTTTATGCTAGTAAACAAATGTGCCTAATTAATGATTATGTGGTGACGGCATATTGGTTACCGATTTTTAAATTTTTACGTGTTAAACACAAGCGCATAAATTATAATTAATGCGCACATATATCATACATGTGTATCAACATAAGTTGCCATGTAATAGTATCAATATTCGTTGAGTCAGTCGGAGGCTCATCCATAGAGAGGATCACTTATAAATCAATGTCCTGCATTGGAAAGGCTCGTCCAACTGACTCTTATCCATTAATTTTAATTTTTACATTTTTCATTTAATTATATTAATATAAATTACATTAATTTAATTTAATTTAAATGACATCAATTTAAATAATGCATTTTCTTAAATTAAAATTAAACTAATTAAGAAAATTGGAAATTAAAATAATTAAATAAATAAATAGATCATTTTAAGGAAAGTTCAAACTAATGTTAAAAGCCCATTATTTAATTCTATGAATTATTTTAAAAGTCTATTGGACGGATGAGTCGAGCTCCCACATACCTGCATCGGTCGACTCATCCGACAAACCGACTCGAGTTGGCCAAATGAGTCGATCGATGTGAGTGCTCCAATAGAATTCACAATTGACACTCTGTATGGCTGTATCTGTATGCAGTGTTTAATTAATCATGTATTCATGTCCATACATAAAAAGAAAGAGTTTGAAATATAATCAAATTAATGAGTCAATGTGCTGACACTGCGACACTGATTTTTATCCACACCAATTTCTCTTGATGAGTCATGCAGGATGACCTCAAGATTCTCATATTTATATATTCAACTTTTAAGATTCGATTTTATGTTTTTTTACTTCTTGGGGCTCTACTAATTATGAAGTTTAATTCAATGTTTATTTGGATAATAATTAGCCTTAGTATTTTGACCAATGATAACATCTTCGCTTTCAATTCGTTTATAGTATAAGACAAATTTGATAAACTTGATAATTTTTCTTAATTCGATATTTATTTTTTGTTATAGGGAATTTCGGTATTGACAATTTGACATAGGCATCGAATTAGTTTTCAAAATAATTATGTAGGATATTAATTCTGAAGGTTTGCGCTTATTATTGATTGCATATTGACATACTTGTAGATGCAAATTTAAAATTATTGATTAGATATTTGGTTAAGCAAAAGTAAATATATACTACTATATTTTTTTATTTTTATTTTCATTTGAACTGTGCTTTTCCTTTTGTCCGCTTATAGATTGATTAATCTTTCGTCAAAGTAATTAAGGCAATTTGAAATCTATCAGGAGGAAAAAACGCGTATGGTAAACCTACGCGGAAGTCTCTCGGCCGCCGCCTAGGCGGCCCTTCCGCGGGCAGTTTTGGCCGGCCGGCTGGTCTTCTCCGGCCGCCGTTATGACGACCTTCACGCCCTCCGACTTTCCACCTTTACACACCAACGTAAAAGTTCAACCTAGGGTTTCCCCCCAGCCTCCGCTTCCGACGTCTTCTTGCTTTCTTGCGGATTCCTCTTCCGGCGACGAGTTGCCTATTGACTTTAATTTCTCCCGTGATTGCTCCTTGTTTCCGGAAGTTCCCGTGTCTGATATTGTCTTGGCGGCAAATAGGGCTTCATCCGTGGGCCTGGCAGCGCAACTAGGGCGCGTTGATTGTTCGGCCTCGGTCCCAGCGGCTTCTGCACCCGTGGTGGGGACTAGGGTTACGAACGTGCTCCCTCCCCATGGGTCTGTCGCAGCAAGTCTTCATGCCTCAACACCGGTTTTGGAATCAAGGGTTCCCAAAGCTGGTTCGATTGTGATGGTTTCTGGTACAGATCAACGTTTTGACAGCAGCATGGCGATACTTTCTTCGTCAGCGGGTAAGTTGCCGTTCGCGGACTCCGTTCCGGGGCAGCCGGAGCAGCAGCGGTTGCTTTTGGAGTTAGGCCGGGGCGAAGAAGAACGACGTCTGTCAGGTACTCCTCCCGTGAAGTCGTTTGCCGAGTCTCTTAAGCAATCTTCGGGACGTCCCGCAGATGTCCCGGCTCATGATTTTGCGGTGCTGAAACCCACAATGGTGGACAACAGGCCGTGCCTATCTATTTCATCGGCTTTCCGTCAACGGCAAATCAAATCCTTTCAGCATGCCATTCATGGGAGGGTTTTTCTTCGCAAAGGCGATTCACCGAGATATGCGGCAGATCTTTTTACTGAGCTCTCTATCCTCTGGAAAACGTCGTCTCCTTGGCAGGTTATTCCTCTAGGCAAAGGATATTTCACTTTGAAGTTCTCGTCTCCTGAGGATTATGCTTTGGCTTTCGAGAAATCTGCTTAGCGTCTTCGTGTGGGGATTCTTTTCCTTCAGGCATGGACTCCCAATTTTAATCCGAACAAGATAGTTTCTTCTACTGCTCAGGTTTGGATCCGTATCTATAATCTCCCGCATGAGTTTTGGCATCCTGAAGTTCTCTCTGGTATAGCTAGGCATGTTGGCACTCATATTCTTGTTGATGGCATGTCTGCTCGGGCTTCAGTTGGTTATTTTGCTAGGGTGTTAGTTGAGATGAATGTGGCCCTGGAAATTCGTGAGTCTATTGATGTGCAATGTGATGATGATATTTATGAAATTGAGTTTGGATATGAGAATTTGCCATACTTCTGTAGTCTTTGTTCTGCGATTGGCCACTGATGACTGCAGGAAATCGGGCATTGAGCCTGCCTCCCCGACTAAACAAAAAGTACAGGATAATAGTTTGCGGGGCAGGAAGCATAGCAATAGATCTCGACACTGGAAGAAAATTAGGAGTCGTTCTCGACAGCACGCGGCGCCTTCTACTGCTAAGCTGGATAATCAGGAGGAGTCTTCACCCAGACGTGACGTTACTGTTGGGAAGAATTCTGTGGAAAACAGAAATCGGTTTGAGGTGCTGGAAGGTATGGAGTTAGAGAATGAAGACAATATGGAGTCCTTAAAACCGGTTCAGAATCGGCCCTTGGATGTTGTCGCTCAAGCCTGCAAGGAGGACACGGTTGTTTTGGAGGATTCTGACAGATCCGTGGATGAGGAGATCATTGCTGACGATCGCGAGGCCGCTAGCTCGGCAAAGCGACCTCAGAGGGAGGACACGGCCGGGTCTGAGGATTTACAGTCAGCCGTCGTTTCGTCCATGGACATGGTAGATGTTTCTGCATCTCGGTCGGTCATTGAGCCTACACATTCTGTTCCGGAGGAGTTGGCTAGTCGTATTAGCAAATTAGAGGAGCAGGTCAGTCAGGGGATGCAAATGCTCGTTGACAACCCTAAGCGTCGACCGGGTCGACCTAAAAAGGGTATGGAACGTACGCAAGATCCGCCGAATCCGATTGACAGTATCAAAATCGGCTCAGGAATAAGGGCGCCGTTCTTGACACTCCGTTGCCAGTGGAGTTCTTGAATAAAGTGTCAAATGCTCAGTCTGGAGGAGCGCTTGTGGTTCGTTCTTCTGCTTCAGACGCAGCTAGAGCTATGTCAGCTGTAGTTTCTAAGAGATGGGGAGATATGCTGGATGACGACGACTCGTTCTACGAGGACGATCAATTCTTCTCTTAGTGTTGCTTTGGTTTTTCGTTGCTTTGTCGTTTTCTTTCATTTGAGCTCTCCTTTTGGAGGCTCGGCCCTTAGTATGCGTATGTGCTTTCAAGGGTTTTGTTCTTTTCTTTTTCAATAAAATTTCTATTTCAGCAGATTAATCTTTCGTCATTTTAATTTAAAACCATTTATTTTTTGTTAGTTAGTTGACATATTCAGCCGCTGGCGTTTTTATTTTTAATTTTTACTGAATATTCGAATAGCCCTACCTAGAATATTCAGACTGTGGGTTAATTTGAGATTAAATTTTGCTAAAACTCGAATTTCTCATGAAAAACTTTTGTTTTTTAATTAAAAAAGTATCACTGGGATGACAAAAATAGTTTGTTAACAGCAAACTTACAACTAGGGGTGGAGCAAAATACCGAAAAATCGGTATACCGCACTTACCATACTGAAAAAATACCGAAAATACCAAAATTTCGATATCGAAAATTTCGGTATGATATTGTAATTTTCGGTACGGCAACGGTATCAATTTTCCTCATATCGCGGTATACCGATATATACCGATACCGCGGTATATGCCGAAAAACCGGTATATACCGTTGTTTCGGTATATACCGTGCTACGGTATATACCGCGGTATCGGTATATATCGTTGTTCCGGTATATACCGAAAAAACCCGTATACCGTCAGAATAAATTATATATATATATATATATATATATATATATATATATATATATGTGTGTGTGTGTGTGTGTGTGTGTGTGTATTTAATTAGTGGTAAATTATTAAAAAGTTTTTTTCATAATTACTAAAAAATTAATGACAACTTATAAAATATATATTTATTAATAATTAAAAATATGTAAATAAATATAAAATAAATTGCATCTATGTTATTCAACTAAAAGACTTTGAAAAGTATACAAGTATATTACATAACTATACAATTATGAGATATATATATATATATATATATATATATATATATATATATTTATATGTCTACATACTATAATTCTAATTCTAGAATAACTATATCTCTAGAATAAGTTACATTCATGTTATATAAAAAAATTACTAATAGATAATAATAAGTCATAAGTAAAATTTGAAAAGTAAATAAATTGAGTAAATATAAACTCAAACAATAACTACAAGATTTACTAGGTTACTGATGAAACTAGAATATCAATATATAGTCAATTATAATATATAGCTATATAAGTGTGAGCTATATAGTTATATTATACATGTAGACTATAATTTTAGAATAAGTTAATTCTACGGATGTAAAGTAAACAAATCGAATTGAAGCGAATATTATTGGATTCGATTCACATTCGTAAAAGTAATTGCATATTCCAATGGTTACTCGAATATCTTTCAAATTTTATTTGCTATTTATAGTCGATTTGTACACTGATTCGCGAATATTCGAATCGAATCAAATACCCGTTTCAATTTTTTACAAGTATGTTTTAAACAATATAAATCGAAATACTTCCTACTATTTCATTTGACTTCTTACTATTTAATTCAAAATATGAAATACTTTCATGTGAATTGAATTTGAAATCAATGTTTTTAATGCTTTGATTAATATTATTTTTAATTTAAGTAAATATTAATTTTTTGTTTATTTTACTTTATATCTATTTTATTCTTTATTTTTAAATACTGAATCGAGCATTATGATTTTCGAATCATATTTGATAACTAATCAAATCAAACAAAATATTCATATTTGTATTCGAGTTAATCACAAAATTTCGTATTCGAATATCAAAAATTTGAATTGAATACCAAACTAAACCAAAAATATTTGATTAATTTAATTAAGGGAAAAATATAATTATGTTATTTTTCTAATATAAATAAAAGCATTTAATATCAAACAATGAAATACTTTCTATATTTTCATTAAATTATTATTCAATACTCATTAAATCCTTGAATATAAATAAAAACAATATAATGCATTATTTAACGATATATCTCATAAAAAGATAAATAATAATATAACTATTTATTAAGTATTAGATACATAATATATATAATTTCATTGTTATCTAAGTTGATAATTTAACTTAATTATAATGTACTAGAATAATTTTAAAAGTTATAGGGATATGTATATATTATGTTATATATAATAAAAAAACTATATACGTATTATATATTATATATTATATATTATATATTATATATATTGATATTAATATACCAATAATTTCTATATACCGTATGGTATGGTATACCGACTTTCGGTATGGTATACCGCATTATCGGTACGACAACAGTATGGAAATTGTCATATCGAAATTTTCGGTATGCCGATCTTCGGTATACCGAAAAGTACGGTACGACAACGGTATGAAAATTCTCATACCGCAATTTACGGTATAGTATACGGTATGACGAAAAATTTTCGGCATACCGTACCGATCGACCCCTACTTACAACCTATATATTGACCAAAGTGGTATAAACAAAACCAACAAATAATGAAAAATATTAAGTCTATCTACATTATAAATAACGTGTTCAATATATGGAGAATAACTTGCATGATTCACATCGTTGTGTGTGACATACACTAATTAAAAAAGAAAAGAAAAGTATAGAGCCTTGATACTAAAATAGCAGCTTTAATCGAAGGAAAATGCTTTACTTTGTGATAACACCGATTTAGTGCGTAAACTACTATGCAGATGGAATTATGTTCGTTGCAAAATGGAACCTTATTTGGACAGAATATTTGTCTCTGAAGCCGACTTATCATGGTTTCATAACTCCTTCGCTCAAACGATTCTTATTTACAATTTTCTTTAAAAATAAAAAAATCTTTTGAAGATTCATTTGAAGCAATTTTAACGTCTTTCAGATCTCACATTACGATAGTTTCCGGTTATATTTTGGCATAACTTATTTTTCAAGAACACGAATCAGTTAGCTTTTCAAGATTATCTTACAATCCGGGTGCGTTCACTTTGAGGTATAAGACAGAGATAACCTACATTTACTATCTGCTGAGAACTTAATGAAATATCCTATTCCTTGTTTTGATGATACCAAAATCAGTAGGCCTTCCTTCTAACTAGAACTGTTCGAACTCAATTGTTAGAGTTCTTTTCTAGTTTTGTTGTTGTTTTGAAGACTGAAGACTAAAGACTGAAGTTGCCGACTGATGTGACGATTAAGGCAAAGTCAAATACTGATATTTGACTAGCTAGTCCAAAAGAATCAGTTACGACTGATTATTTAATGCGAGCCACGTGGATTCAGCGGACTGATACTAAAGTCAAGTATCAGCTAAACATTCTTCCTCGGACTGAACCTCTAAAGTTTAAAGGAAGCCACGCACTCCAGAAATACAGCCGCATTAAATGCAAAGATCTCAGGATCGACCTTTTGTCTGCAGAGGCCCTTCCTTTTTGGTGATCACCTTTTCAGAGATATCCTATCTCCTGCTCCTCAAAGTAGTCGTTCTCACCAAACAAAGGAACCTCGAAAATTGGAGCCTCAGCCCAAGTTTAAGTTACTCTCTAACGGAAGAATTCTTGAAGACCATTTCAGCCAACGGATCTATTCAAGACCTCTCCTATAAATAGAGCTCGAGGATCACTTCAATCTTCACCGATTCAACTACATAAGCTGAAACGTTGCCGAATTCGTCACTCAGCATTCAAATCCATTCCAAAGTTTGAATCGAAGAAGAGAATAACAAAACCAAAAAATTAGTCACTTCTGATTACAGACATTCTCTTAGAACCTAAGCAAATATTGTATATCCAAAGCCTGGGTATAACTGATTATAGAGAACATGTTCTTTGTAATCTAGTTGGCAAGTTTTCGAACCTCTTTTCAACCGACCGAATTGAGAGTTTGAGTTGTAAGGAGTTCAGACCAGTGTTCTGATTCCAAGAGATCTTAGTCTTTGCGGAAAGACATAGTTTTGTCTCAGTGAAGCTAAGAGTGAGAAATCCAACCTAGTGTGTTGGTACTGAAGATAGGATCTTCAGTTGTCTAGGTTTGCTATGCACCCGTAAGCACATGCCCAGTGAAGTTGTCAGTCTGATCAACTGACCGTGGATGTAGGAAGTATTTTTCGAACCACGTAAAAAATCCCTTTGTTGCTTATCGCTTTCAGTATTTACCTTTCTTATATGTGCACAAACGTTTTCTCAACTAAAACTGATCAATAGTAAAGTGGAACTTAAATCTTGACAACTCACTTAGTCACGTGAATTCGACGGACTGATACTAAAGTCAAGTATCAGTTAAACATTCTTTCTCGGACTGAACCTCCAACGTTCAAAGGAAGCCACGCACTCCAGAAGTACAGCCGCATTAAATGCAGAGATTTCAGGATCGTCATTTCTCTGCAGAGGCCATTCCTTTTTGGTGATCACCTTTTCAGAGATGTCGCATCTCTTGCTCTTCAAAGTAGCCGTTCTCACCAAATAAGGAATCTCGAAGATTGAAGTCTCAGTCCAAGTTCAAATTACTCTCTAACGGAAGAAATCTTGAAGACCATCTCCACCAACGGATCTATTCAAGACGTCTCCTATAAATTGCGCTCGATGATCACTTCAATCTTCACCGATTCAACAACATAAGATGAAACGCTGCCGAATTCGTTACTCAGCAAAACAAGCCTCCCCAAAGTTTGAATCGAAGAAGAGAATCACAAAGCCAAAAATCAGTCACTGCTGATTACATACATTCTCTTAGAACTTAGGCAAATATTGTATATCCAAAGCCTAGGTAAAACTGACTGCAAAGAACTTGTTCTTTGTGGTTTAGTTGGCAAGTTTTCAAACCTCTCTTCAACCAACCGAATTGAGTGTTTGTGTCGAAAATGAGTTCAGACCAGTGCTCTGTCTCCGTGAGATCTTAGAGCCCAGTGTGCGCTGGGAGTGAGAAATTCAACCCAGTGTGTTGGTACTGAAGATAGGATCTTCAATCGTCTCGGTTTGTGTGCACTCGCAAGCACACGTTCAGGTTTGTTGTGCACCCGTAAGCACACGCATCGGTTTGCAGTGCACCCGTAAGCACTTGCCCAGTGAAGTTATTGGTCTGATCAACCGACCGTGGATGTAGGAAGTGTTTTCCGAACCACGTAACAATCTCTATGTTATTTACACCTTTCAGTACTTGCCTTCTTACTTGTGCTCTTACCTTCCTAAACTGAAAACTGATTAATTGCAAAGAGAAACTTAACGACTGACAACGTGTTTAATAACATAGGCTATTTCGAAACAAAAGTTTTTCGCTGCGTGTGTTATCTCTCTAACTCATCTATCTTCTGATAGTCAGTAAGATTCATAACATATCTCTGTTTAATCAAACTCGACTGAAGCCTTACGTGTATCAGTTTAAGTTTTTGACTTAACTGATAACTCCTTACTGAAGAGTATTCAGTATCAGTCGTCAACCCTGTTTTGACAAAACTCCTTTTGGTAAACAGTTGAATCAGTTTGTTTTTAAAGTTTCGTTTTAACTGAGAAAAATAACCCATAGGTCTCATACACCTATTTGAGACCCTCCGGACCTAACAATAAGTAAGCCATATCAAGATTAATATTGATTTAGATTGAAGTTCATTATGATCCATCGAAATCTAGTCCCTATGATAACTTTCCTTCGAGTCATTCCCCAATTTATTAATTAAGTTTATGTTATTGTTATTTAGTTTGCTTGCTTTATTTTAGCTTTGTTTTAGTTATAAGCATCTCTTGATTTTGGTTGTCTAAGTAGATTGAAAACAACTTATTAATAGTATTTAGAAGTTTGAATTCACCAATCCTTGTGAGATACGACATTGCTTCCACTTATTGCAACTACACCGTGCACTTGCGGCGTAACGAAAATAAATAGCGAACATTTACTAATGAAAGTTTTTCATCTATTCAATTGACAAGCAGGAGAATAAATTAATTGAGTTAATATAATCTCCTTTATAATAGCAAAACCACTTATCCTATCTGGCATATGTCTAAAATTGCTTTATTTCAAAAATTCTTAAATTCTCATGTATTTACAGTAATTTACCATATATACTCTTCATTATATATTAACTAGTACGACCATCCGTGCGATGCACGGCGAAATCGAAATTAAATGATATGTTTAAATAAATATATATAAATATTAAATAGAAACAAAATATAATAAATGCAAAATATGGTTTAAAAATAAAATACTAATTACTCAATAAAATTCCGAATTTCAAAACGTAATTTTCAACTATGTATAAAGTGTAATGATAATAATAGTTATTAAATTATTTTAAATTATTTGATAATGAAAATTAATTACACATTATTATTATTATAGAGTATTTCACATAATAATATTAATAAATAAATAAATATTTTCATACACAAACATAAATAAAAAGTTGTAAAATTTTAACAAAGAAAAAGAAAATAAAATATTTTAAAATTTTAGTAACCTATTCGTTTTAAATTCAATTTTGATAATTTTTATACCATTAAAGATCTTCTGACGAACTTAAGCTTACGATGCACATTGAATATTTTGTTATAAATTAAATTTGACAATGTTTAGAAAAGAATTAAAATTATAAAAGAAAAAATATAATAAAAAAATTATGGAAGAAGAGAGAGAAAAATGGAGAAAGAAAATGGAGAGAGAAAACTCCTCCTTTATATATTATATAGATTAATTAACTATTACATTCTATATAAAGATTCATTAATCTTAGTAAATATAATTAATAGTAGATGTATGTATGTATATATATATATATATATATATATATATATATAATATTAACTTACATATAATCTCAATTAATAAATTTTATTATTTATTTTATCTTGATAAAAATTAGATTTACATGTTGAACAAGATAAAAACTACTATATTTTATATACGATAAATGATTTTAATTGAATGTAGTAATTAGATGTGTATTTGTTTGTAATTTTATATTTCTCAAAAGCGTATATATTATATGTATATTGTGCAATATATTATACTGTATGAATATATATATATATATATATATCTTCTTAATTCTTAATAAAATCAATTTTAAATTGGGTTTGAATTAGACATGCACGTGTATGTAACGGGTCCGGTCATTGATTTGCATGTTTGCATAATAAGGCACAAATTTTATAAGTTGATTACTTTAAAATAAAATCTTATTTTACGTCTATCAAAATCATTAAATTTTTTTTCTAATTTTTTATAAAATATATCCATACATTTATCGTGAAGAAAAATATATTTTTCACATCTAAAAACTTTATTTGTTTCAGTTTCGTCCATTACAACAACAACAACAACAACAACAACAACAACAACAACAACAATAATAATAATAATAATAATAATAATAATAATAATAATAATATATAAATTGTGAAATTAGTAATGCATAAACGAAGAATTTAGATAAAGAACAATAGAGGATATGATGTTAAAATATATTTGAAATCTTTAATCTTGTATCAAATTTATAATAATCTCAATCGAGTGAAGAATTCATATAAATCACCCCATTTCACATTGATTTTTATAAGATTTCACCAAAATAAAACTTATACGAGAAGAAGCTCTTGCTTTTCAAATTAAAAATCTACGTTTAATTGGCAGAATGATTTAGATTAATACAATTTGAATTGCATTGTCAATTCAATTTGACCAAATTTATTTAATTAAATACATAATTTAATTAATTTAATTTTGAAAAATAAATTGGTGTGATTAAGTAAATTATTTCTTCAATTAATTTGGTTATAAAATAATATTTTTGTATATATTTTTAAAAATAAAATTTGGATTCAACGTTGATATTTTATGGTTAATATCAATTAATTTACTAAATAAAATAATACAATTTGAATCTCGCATCAACTTTCTTAAGTTTCACATGAGATTATTTTCAGAACTTAGTTATGATCTTTCAAACTTCAAATGAGATAATGTTCACGAGTCAATTTTGTTCTTTCAAATTTCAAATGAGATGCTTGAAACTCAATTATGATATTTCAAGCTCCACGTGAAATAATGCACAAAAATTTGTCAAGATTTTTCATGCTGCATACAAGATGATGTTTAGAAGTTAGCTATGATCTTACAAGCTCAAGATGATAATGATCTTTAAAGTTGCACATGAGATAATTCTTGTAACTTAATTATGGTCATTCAAAGTTCAAATGAGATTTGCTTCAAAAGAAAAAGAAGTTCAAATGAGATGATACTCACAAGTTAAATTTGTTCTTTCAAAAGTCCAGATAGTAATGTTAAAAAAATTGATGCATAAACGTTTATTTTTTGTATTTTATGGTCTAGACGAGATGATGCTCAAAAGTCTGGTGTTCAAACGTTAGATGTCGTCTTTCCAGATTTAGATGATGATATATGATCGTACAGGGTTCAAACGAGATGATGCTCAGATGAAAGAAAATCTTCAATCTTATATTGACCTTTTTCAAAACAGTATTAAATAAAAATTTATATTAAAGATATTTATTATCCTAACAAAAAGTTAACATTTAATTTTGGAATATGGTTCAGATTAATATAATTTCAACTATATTACCTCAAATTAAATAAATTTAAAAATAATTTTTATATAAATAATTATTTATAAAAAAATAATATTATATCATTTAAAAATAATTTAAAATAATTTTCCGTCGAATTTCGACGAGTTACACACTAACTAGTACATTAATAATTAAATTATTGTTGATTATACTCGTAGCAAAGTTGGAGTTTTTTTTTTTTTTTTTCATTACTCGTAGCAAAGCTGGAGTTTAATTTTTATTTCTTTCTTTCGATCAAAATCTTATAAAGAATGAATATTCAAATTTAACTCATTATTATATTATTATATGCTTTTGAAATTATTTTGGATCAAGTTTCTTATGTCAGTCTCCAAAGTCCAACTAATATTTTATTTGATTTTATTAACCGAGATAAAGTAGTGCAATTAAACGAATATAGAAACTTGATATGCAATCACTTGGTGAATCCATTAGCCAATGGAGATAAGATCAACAACCTTAATTTGAAAATGGATTAAATTAGAATATATTTGATATTCCCTCCCGTCTCATTTAATATGGTCCTTTTACTCTCACTGAATGGGTCATGTTAAGTGGAACAGAGAGAGTATATTTTAATAATTTTTAATTCATTAGTAAATAGTTAGATTATTGAATTAATTAATTGGAGGCAAAAGAAAAATTCGACCTGTTAATCTGAAGCTACATGCATGTATTATTTCTATAAGAACATGAATGTATTTTTTTGTCAGACACACGTAAAATCACATAAACACAAGAGAGAAAACATTTAGAGCACTATAGAACTCAATCGGAAAATTTCTAACTTTCGAAGATTGAATTGTGCACCGAAAATTATTCCTGCATCGAATATTCAATATACGTGGATACCGTAGTGGTGGATTCAACTGCAAGAATTGCTACATAATTATTTGCTACACAACAAGTAATTTATTCTAATTGTTGTGTATTTGTAATCTCTACATACGAATCAATTGTAAAACTACGAGCTAGAAGCTTACTTGCCTACTTTTCTTCACTTTTCGGGATTTTCGGGCTTTTTGGCCTGTCCTGATAAGTGAACAAAGTTACAGAGTTAGAAGCTTACTTGCATACTTCTCTTCACTTTTACACTTATCTTTTACAATGAGTGAGAGCTATAGGGGGAGGGGTATCCAAGTAAGTGAACACACTGTTACAATTTAGAACAGTTGAAAGGATCAGTGTGTTCAGATCTAAGCTTATGATATTTACAATGAAGAACGCCTAGTTTAGGAACTTCTAATGTATTCTCAAGTTTAAACTTGGAATTTTACAGTGAAGAATAAGTTCCTTTTTGGGCTATTGTTGTTCTCAAAAGATTAACCATAAAGGTTGGAAATAGAATGAACACAACAATGCCAAAGATTTACCTCACAGCTTCCCCACAACCTTGCTTATCTTGAGCTTCCGTCACATATATAGACATGAATTTGAATAGAGCCATTGGAGAGAGTTTTCTTTAGAATTCAATCTGTTATCCGTTGGAATCTTCTCATTGCATCAAGTAATGGTCGTAATTGCTGGATTTGCACATTCATATGTTGAGGTTGATATCCAGTAGATATCTTTGTACATTTTTCTGAAAAGCGGGATTCACATTTAATACGAACTCTGTAACATTAAATGTCTGGAATGGTTTGATACGCTGTAAAGGTTGACTTTGTTTTAGGTTTGTTGGCTTCAGAGCTGACGTAGCATAAGTGATTTTGAGCACGTGCTAACTTCCAGTCAGTTTGAGTAGACTGATGCTTCCATTAGTTCGTGTTTCAATTCAACGAAGTCTACGTGTTGGTGACTTGGCACGAACCTGATCAGCTTAGCTGTCTGCTAATTCTTCTAACTTAGATTTTTTTCATCAGTCTGGTTGTCCTTCAGTTGGGTCATCTGTTGGTTTTTCTTTGCCGTTTGATATTTCATCTAGGGTTTTAGCAGCCTTGGACTTCTTCATAGAATTTCTCTAAGTCAGCTCTTCTTAGCCTTAAGCTTTAGCATATTAATTTCAGTTGGGAATTTCCTGATCCTTCAACTGGTTTTGGTCATCATCAGGGTTCACTTCAATGGATTTTGGCATTAATCAAAACATAGAATTTTTCCAACATAAGAGTTGGAAGTTTGATCAAGAGTTTTGTAGGAGAAAATTAATTGAGATGAAAATTAAGGATGAATTTCCTTTTAGGTGGTTGATGGAGAAATCTCAAGAGATTGCTTTCAAATGTATCTAGATGAAAAGCTTAAATTTCGTCATTTTTTTTTTGTTGAAATTGGTCAAAGTGTCTGCATTACTATAGACACTTGGACTTCTTTGCAACAATTGAATTACATTTGTGTCACTACTCATTACATTGATAAAGATGGAAAGTTGAACAAGAGAATAATCAATTTTTGCACAGTTGAAAGGCAGATGAGTGAGGATTTGGGTAGGCAGCTTGATACTTGCTTGTGTGAGTAGGGGATTGCTAGGGTATTTGTTGTGACCGTTGATAATATCAATGATACTTTCTTGGATTTTTTGAGAACACGATTAACTTCTAAAGGTTGTTGTCTAGCTAAGTGAAAATTCCTTCACATGCGATGTGTTGCTCATATAATTGCATTGGTGGTTGGTGATGAGTTGAAAGAGATAGACTCTTTTGTTAAGAAGATTAAATGTGCAGTTAGATCTATTTGGCAATCTCAACGAGGTTGATTAAATTAAGGGGTTGTTGTAAGGAAGAGAACATCGAAAACAAGAGTTTATTATGCTTAGATGTACCTACTTGGTGGAACTCGACTTAATTAATATTGAATGTAGCTTGCAAGTTTGAGAAAACCTTTGATGCATATTTTGTGAAAGATCCATTTTTTGGAACGAGGTTGGTTAAATTAAGGGGTTGTTGTAAGGAAGAGAACATCGAAAACAAGAGTTTATTATGCTTAAATGTACCTATTCGGTGGATCTCGATTTATTTAATGTTGAGTGTAGCTTGCAAGTTTGAGAAAACCTTTGATGCATATTTTTGTGAAAGATCCATTTTTTGGCATTGATCTTGGGGATGATGGGGGTGTTTTCTTGAGGATAGATTGAGATATTAGGAAGAGGATGAATGAGCTTTTTTTTTTTTTTTTTTTTACTTAACAGTTTGAATATCAAGCTCTTTTATGTTACTTGTAATGAATTCATGCATGAGATTATTTTTGTTAGTATGATATTGAATGATTTGGTTGAGAAGTGAGGATGAAGATGTGAGGTCAATGAGGGCGAAGTTTGATAAGCATTGTGAATATGCAAATAAAATCAACCACATCATCTTCTTGAGTGTTATTGTTGACTAGATACAAGTATGAATTCCTATAGTATGTGCTTGTTCAAGAGTGTGCTGCGAAAATTGGAAATATGGTTGGAAAAAGTGTTATGTACAGCTTGCACGAGCTGTATGACACTTATAAAGAACGACATCAACCTACCACGTACCACAGCTACTACACAATCTCAGCAATCAAAAGATAAAGAATCATCTCAAGGTCTGAAGAAATGTGTGATGGTTGAGTGTTTCAAGGGGTGGAAAGTTTAAAGTAGAACAATCCCTGCAATAGATGAATTGAATGTTTATTGCAACGAGATGATTGTATCAACGGAAGATGAAACCTTTGACATTTCGATGTGGTGAAAACTTAACCAACACAGGCTTCCAGTGCTTTGTGATCTCGCTTGTGATGTATGTTAGTCAAATAAGCTAGTGTATAGCTCTACCAAGCATTTAATGCTTCCACAAGTTTTCCTTCAAGCATTGCGGCAATACCATGAATTTTCAACCTTTGCTGCAGCAACACTATTCCTATGGAGGCTAACACTATTCCAGTTTTGCCTATAAATTGCTAGGATTCGCAGCAGCTTGAGGATACACCAAAAGCAGAAAATACTTCATTCTGTTAGAGAGAGCAAGAGTGAGTTGAAGAGAAATCTCAAATACAAGAGTTTGAGGGGTTTGAGATAAAAGCTTAGTTTGAAGCTTTTGGTGTGAGAAAATTAAATAGTAATTTTCTCGGGGTATAACGGGTTGTGAGTGTTGTAAACACTGTATACTTTTTCTCCCTTTGTAAAATAGATCTGCAGCAGCTCCGGAGACGTAGGCATAATTGGCCGAACTCCGTTATCAAATTTGTGTCTTTATTATTCCGCATTTATTTTCGCTCTCGCATATCTGGTTAGAGGGAAATTGCACCTAATTTCCCAACAATGTATTTGGTTGCTCCCATTTTCGACAGTGACTTCAGAATTTGCTTTTAATACCAAGGGAAGAGTGCTCGATGCTTTAGGAGTCCTTTAAGTCCTAAAATTGTTGAGTCATTCATATGCATTCAAGATTGGTTGAGGAGGTCAAAAGATGCAATCACCATTGAAGAGGATATAATGAAGCATGAAAAATGTCAAATTTGAAAGTCGTTATTATTATTATTATTATTATTATTATTATTATTATTATTATTATTATTATTATTATTATTATTATTATTATTAGGGAAAAGGTGCAGAATCCACCCTTGAAGTGGTAGCCCTTATAGCGTATAACCCCCCTTACTCCATGTGTGTGCAACTAAACCCTCGAACTCAGAAAAACGGCTCAATTAAGCCCCTCTGACCAAACGGTGTTATCCCACCGTTAGTCAAACTTTTTTTTATTATTTTTTAATTGAAATGTCAATCTGCTCTCTCTCTCTTAGTTCACACTAAATTCGCCCCCTCCACCTTCTTCCTCACTCTTCTCTTTTCTGGCGACAACAGCCGCCGGCTGCCGCCTCTTCTCCCTCGGCCTCTCCACTTCCTCTCCCTCTTGAGATCCGACAAAGTGGCAGCGACAAGCCGCCACTCCGCCTCACATCTCTCGCCCTCTGTCTCACCAAACCGGGTGGAAACAGCCTCCACGCCGCCTCTGCCTTTCTCCTTGGCGACGGCGAGGCGCCGCCGCCTCCCTCGTGGCTGCCCATGTTGAATTTGTAAATCTGAAACCTCCTCATAAACAGAAGAATCATAACTCAAAAGAGATGAATTCTTCGCATGACCACTAACCCCTTTCCAGATACGCAATCGACTCTTTGGCCTATAACTCAAAACCCCTTTCCCCTTCATATCAATCTTCCCAGACCTTGAACTCATTTCCCTCCTAGCCACATCTACAGACTCCCTCGCATATGATATTGAAGAACTATAAGATGCATCACCTCCTAGCTCAATAATCTCAATACCACAGTTATCCCCAACAACACTATAATCATACTTTCTGGGAGACACCGAATTACTAAATGGGAATTTCTATCTAACAGAGAGCTGAACATCTGATAATTTCTAAATAGGAAAATCAACTAACAACTTGTTGAAGCACAAACTTCTACTATGAACATTGATAAACATTCCATCACAAGGGTATGGCAAATTCAACCCAAAAAAGCCCAGAAATTTCGATGCAAAGTAAGTAGCAGCTGATGCGCAAAGCAACAAGTATGCTATTGTGAGATCAAGAAAAACAGCTACCAAACCACTCAAACTCCACTTTTACACATCGTGGCACGCCATTTCACATTGGAATTCCACCCAAGATCCGGCTCCCGACCACCACCACCTCCTCTTTTTCTGGCACAGCGAGAGAGAGCCGATTGAGTTTGAGTGTGTGTGTTTAGAGAAGAAATTTTTCTGGTTGCAAAAGGTGGGCCCCACATTTCAATTAAAAAAAAGAAAAAAAAGTTTGACTAACGGTGGGATAATACCGTTTGGTCATAGGGGTTTAATTGAGCCATTTTTTTGAATTCGGGGGTTTAGTTGCACACACAATGAGTAAGGGGAGTTATACGCTATAGGGGCTACCACTTCAAGGGTGGATATGCACCTTTTCCCTTATTATTAGTACTCCCTCCGTCCCCGAAATGAGTACCCATTTGTGGACGGCACGAGTTTTAAGAAATGTATGGAGTATAGTGTGAATAGTTTAAGGGTCCCACTTTTTGAGTGTATTAATTAAAGAGATGTGTGGGGTACACTTGCCAAAAAGGGAAATGAGTACTCATTTCGTGGACGGACCAAAAAGAAAATATGGGTACTCATTTCGTGGACGGAGGGAGTATTATATATTGAGAATTTGATTTTTCGTGAGAAATGAGAATAATGAGCATAATCATAAATTCTACGAACAAACAAATATAATTGATGAGCAAACATATTTATTTAATATGTTGAAAATCTTATCACCTCCAAAATTCGAACCTAATACCAAAATGCTTGTTCATAAAATTAATAACTTGTTCATCAAAATGAAATGACTTGTTCGCAATTGTTCAGACTTATCTGTCCCAAACTTGAAAGTTCGACAATTTAAGTTTCAATATATAGTTATATTCAAGTAAAATCAGCAATACAATTGATTATTTGGCTTTGGAATTGATTCCTGTATACAATCTTTAGTCTGTTTCAGCTCATATCTAATTTAATTGACAGGTCAAGATCATCATGATCCGGTCCATCGAACAGGTCATGATCCAGAACCGAAAACACTACAAATATGTGAATGGAATACAAACTTGAATTGTATTTATGAATTTGTTGCACTACATCACTCTGCTATATATCAATAATATAACTGCCTGATTCCTTCAAAAACTTGTAATGGATTTGGTTTCTGTAAGAAGAAAAAGAACCAAGTGCTGTCTAAATGAGCTTCTTCTTCCTGAAATATCGCCTCAAATACAGAACCTGGAGAATCGAGGTCACGATGCAGATGGTGAGGGCCATCAAACTATACCATGCAACTCTAGCGTTAGTACTCTCGCTAACCTCCCTCATCTCCGCCTCCCTGCAGCCACAAGTATTAGTTAGATCGGAGATAACATACGCAAGTTTAGAATAGTGCAGTCATACACTATATTTTGCTCAAGACAAAGTGTGATTCAACTGAGATACGTGTAGTAACTCTATTTTGCTTCCCAAATCCCAAGTGAGACCACAAGTTTATTCACAAAAAAAAAAGGTTAAGAAATAGTAAACCAAATAGATAAAATTCTCAGGGATTGCACGGCACCTCGAGCAAAAAAGTAGGACAACAACAAATTTCCTTGCTTACATCACAAAGCACCATAAACACTTATCATGACTTCTCAATTTTCAACTATTTGAGAGGGTTGTTATTTTCACAGTATTATGATGAGCTAATACAGCTAACAGATCCTAAAAAAAATTATGAATGTGTACTGAACGGCCTTCATAGTAAGAAATCAGGTCCGTGATGATTTTTCAAGTGGGAATGTCTGGAAAAGACAGTAATGGGTATAGCAAGTTGAGGCATTACACGAGAAAAATGCATACATAGTGTAATAATCAGAGTTCGGATTTACCTGTTTACCAGATGATACAAGTTATTATGGATAGTTTCCACTGCTTCCTCTAATTTTTTCAACTCAAGTTCAAGCCCCTGCATTGTATATAATTTACAATTACGATAAGGTAAAGAGGCATGTGCTGAGACAGAGGAGCGACATTGATGAGATCATCAACATATAACATAAAAGGCAAAGGGTTGAAACGCCATCGTTACCTCAATCTTCTCCTTCCTTGCAACACTCTCCCAATCTTTTGCAGCAATTCCAGTTTTCCAGTCAATACCAACAGTCACCTTTTTACCTCCTTGATCACCATCAAGTGAAAAGCATGCCAAGTAGTTCCCAGCCTCAGTTGCCGTAAAGGCAAACTGACCGTGAGCAACTTTTTCGCTATGATGGATTTCATTTCCATATGGTGATGTAACCTAAAAGGAGCCGCGTTCAAAGATAAATTTAGACATAAGCAATTTTTTTTTTTTTTTTATTAAAATGTCTAAATCATCCAAGTCTTAAAGTCAATGGGATGATAACTTTCACAAAACTGAGCTTCTTCTACACAATATTCAGTTCTAATATATCCAACTTATACATGAAACCCAGATGCCCCTGAAATTCGGCAAGACGTAATTAGCCAATAAGTCACTTATAGCCAAGAAGTCCCTTCAGAATTCTTATTGCAGAAAAAGTGTTTCCTTTCAGTAAGGGGTGCCATATTCAAGATACTAATGTTATCATTATATATAAGCCGCTAGCTATCAAAAGACAGGATATTAAACCTATTCTGCATTAGAAGATCTACAATACTTTAAGTGGTCAAAATGCATTCAACAAATACAACGAAGTTTAGTGATTTCATTGAATTACAACGGCTGAGAGTTCCCTTGCCTTATTATTCATCACTAGCTAGACATGACAATAGTTCAAGGATTCTATTCTAAGTACTAATCTAGGATACTCAAACATATGCAGAAGAAAATATAGTGTGTGTGTTTGGAGGGATTTGAAATGAAAAAAATTGAAATTTGATGTTTCAATTTGAGGTGAATATATGTAATGAATATGAAAGCCATAAATTTCAATTATTGTTTGGCAAAGTTGGATGTAAATTTGGGATTTGATTTTTCAGTTATAGTTGTAAACTCATAAATAAAAGTAGAAAAACATAATTTTGTCTGAATATATAAATTGATAATAACATAGAATTTTCCTCTATGTTAGTATGTAACGCGAAATCAAAGTTTCAGCTTTGCCAAGCAAATTAATTTGAAATCCACTCTCCAAATCCATCATCAAATTCTTTATACCAAACCAAACTACAGAAAAAAGGAAATCGAAGCACATCAAAATTCAGTCAATTGACCCCTCTACTGTAAGCCATTTCAATGGTAAAGTCATAATCACTCTCGCAGCTAACTAGAAAGCAGCAACCTCAATAAAAGAAAACCACATCAAAATACAATGTTTACAAATCAAAGTGTTCATCTCAAACTTCACAATAAACAAACAAATGAATTTACCATTCACTAAAACAAACAATGAGCAAATTCAATTATAGAAACCAAACGATTTCCTGATTGGATCAACGAAAACTTCACAACATTCTCCTATAAATTTTTTTTTTGGGCTCTATACATCAATAGAATACAACAAAAATCGAGACCGATCAGAAGATCCAAAACAATAATTTCAAAAGCAAGCAAATTAAACTTACCTTAACGGTGATGGTCGGAGTCTGAGTAGCATTGACATCGTAGTCTTCTCCGATGAATGCGTAGTAATCAGCTAAAACAACGGCGTTGTTGTGCAATTCCTCGGAGATGCACTTCGATCCCGTGCTCGGCAAGTCCAACCACAACCCACGCGCCGCCGGAACCGCCGCCGCCACTATGAGCAGCGTCCACAGCCAACGCGCTTCCCCTAACTTCATAATCGATCCTCAACTGCAGGGAACGGAATGGACAGGTTTGGAGATTTCTGAGAGAAATGAGTTCGAAAATCGTAATTATAATTATTGAATTTTTTCGGTTGGGGGTTGGTTACTTGGTTAGAAAGAGGAGAGTGGTTGCGAAGGGCATAAACTCCGCGAGTGGGATTGTTATGTGAGAGTACTAGCTCCACGCCGTTTCGTTCTGTGTGGGCCAATAATGCTTTGCCACGTAGCGTAAATAGGGGCGGGTAGATTTCGGACAATATGGTATTGCTGCTGTCACGCGCGTACGTGGACTGTTTTACTGGTGTTACCATTACCGTTGACTTTAAAACCAAATTTTTTAATTTGATATTTTATCTTTCAATTCAATAATCATATTGTCTCATTATATACTCCCTCCGTCCCCAAAATAAGTTTATCTTTGGGGATGACACAGATTTTAAGAAAAAATGGTAAAGTGTATTGATAGTGGAGAAAAATATGTTATAATTAGTATTGGGAGTGGTGAAAAGGTGAAAAAGTGTTATAATTAGTATTGAGAGTGGTAAAAAAGTGAAAAGTAAGAATAAATAAAGTATTATTAGTGGTGGGGTAGTTGTCCAAAAATGGAAAGAAAGAAAGAAAGAGAAACTTATTTGGGGAACGTCCCAAAAAGGAAAAATATGAACTTATTTCAGGGACGGAGGAAGTATTACACTTACATCCAGTATAAGCCCGATCTGGATTGGAAGACAATTTTTAAAAACACAAAATCTTATGTACATCCAATGTACCGTAAATTCAGATTGATCTGTACCTAAATCTTGACCCGTATGCTAATCTAAATCCGTATTCCAACCCAAATAGTGTAAATGATATTATTCAGTTATATACAGTGTCATTTATATTTTTGAATAGTGTCAATTATATACAATGTCATTTATAATATTATAGTGCCATTTATACGCAAAAGTCATTTGTATAGTAAAATAGTACTCCCTCCGTCCATGATTCAGTGCCCTGTTTGGCCTTTAAAAAGTATCCACAATTGAATGCCCTGTTTTGCTTTTTGTACCCTTTTACCCTCCCTCTTTATTTAAAATTGCTACCCTTTGTCATTCATTACCCCACCCCTTATTGTGAAGTTAGTTAATTAAATCACCATTAACACCTAATTACTCTCTCCATATTTTGTCGATGCTATCTTATTTTTTGGCCTCTCCATTCATTCGAACCCTAGCGCCGCTTCTTCTCTCTCTCCCGATTTTTTGGCCTCTCCATTCATGAATCCACCTCTATCCAAATCTCCTCCATCTGCATCGATGGAGGACATTTTTATGGATTCTTTGGATGGATTTGTGTTGCGGGAGACGTTTGAGCCAGAAACTGAATTTTCTCTTCCCGATCTTTCTGAATCGGTTGAATTCGTGCCTGAAACCGAAGCCGCGTCGTGTTGCAGCCGGAATCCGTAGCGGCGCGCCTCCCTCTCTCTGAATTGGTTGAATTCGTGCCTGAAACTGAAACTGGGTCGGAGTTGGAGTCGTCGTTGCTCACTGTCACCGGATCGGAGTCGTCGCCACCGGAATCCGAAGCGGCGCCATGGATGCTACCGGGAACCGAGGCAGCCTCCCTCCCTCGCTCTGAGTCGGAGCAGATTTTGCCTCCTTACGAAGGCGGACCATGGTTGCTACCGAAAACTGAGCCGGCGGCCCTCTCTCTCTCACCATCGCCGGAACCTCTCTCTGAACCGCCGGAATACGATTCCGATGGCTTCCATCTGTCTGAACAAATTAGAAGAGAGAAGGAAAAGGCCAAGCGAATTGCAGCCCTCCGAGAATCTTTCAGACGCGATCGGGAAGAGGCACAACGAATCGCCGAAATCAGAGAGTCTTTCAGACGTGATCGGGAAGAGGCCGAGCAATTAAGGTGATTTTGTTCTGTGATTGTTGTTTTCTTTGTTGGGGATTGGCTGGTGATGCCTTGTTATGCTATGTTGTTGTGCTTTGGTGGGGATTGGCCGGTGATGCCTTGTTATTCTATGTGATTGCTGCCGAATGTGTGTCTTTGCTGCCGATTGTGTGTTTGCTGTATTGGTGTTGTCTTTGTGTATCTAAGGTGCCAATTTGTGTATCTAAGGTGCCAATTTGTGTATCTTTGGTGGGGATTGGCTGGTGATGCCTTCTTATCTGTGTATCTATGTGTATCTATGAGTAAGCTGACCCTGTGATGACTTTATAGTCTGAGGGTTGTTTGTATTCAGCTATCAATTCACTCTTGGAGGTTGAATATAAACAAAATTATGCAGTCAATGATGCTAAAGAAATGGCAGAGACTAATATGCTTACAAAAAAATGATTTACATTACAAACACATCAAAAGATTGTTCATTGTGTTTGTATGTGTAAACCCTGCCCTAATCTATACAGTCTATTCAGTGATGTCAACCTGCTCCAGCCTTTCTATGATTGATCCAAGGTTGTAAATTTCTCCCTCTGCACTTGCATCCAACTCCATAAACTGTAGTGTTTCCCTTACAAGTGTTTCTTCAACTTGAATGCAATCTGGTAACAACCCCAGTCTTGAGAGTCTTTCTTTGTTCATGTGTGGAATTTTGTAGTCATTCCCTCCCCTTGCCTTGATGATTTCATGGTAACAACTTTGCAAAGTAATGAACACATGGTTTAGCTTCTCTGGTGGGTATTCATCATATGCATCTTTAACATTCTTGAGTAACTCTTCCACATTCCCTGCTGGTTTTTGATCCTTCAATGTCTGTATTGCTCTGAAAAACCCTAGGTCATTGACATTTGTATCCGGTGAATTAGCAGGCTGGCATACTAGTTGGAATTTAAAACCATCAGTATTTGCAACCACTAAAAAGTCTGGATCATTGGATTTTATGTGGGGTTTTGCATTGTCTTGTTGGATATATATGTGCTTGTTTGCTCCCACTGGCCACTTAGCTTTAAAGTTAGGTATCATCTGCCAAAAGGTAATAAAAAGGGCTAAATGATGAAACTTTAACAGTTTCTGATAGCAGACAGTAATAAAAAGAAAAAGTAACAGCTGACCTCTTTTAAAAGGCAACATTTCATCACTTCCTTAGTAACTGCTGTGATTGGCTTCACTTCCATGGTACCTTTCATTCTGTTTTTTGAATTCCGTTGTGCTGCCTCCATGGTTGTGAAAGGAAATATGCCAAACTTTCCATCAAAGATGCATCTGCCATCTAGGCCAAATATTGGTCGGGCAACGGCACACATAAACATAATCTTTTCAATGTACCTCTTTGATTTGCATGTACGATATGGTTCCCCTTCATCCGGCAGCAGGTAATACCTATCATTGGTTTTGGTACGGTAAAACCACTTCTCATTGATGTGAATGGTGTTGTACATTGTTTGAAACTTTATAAAACCATCTTCACTTATTGAACTAAGCTGATTTAGGCTCCACTTCAGTCTTGACATCCTATTCTGTGGGGTAAGAAAGGGTTTTATTGCATTTGTGTGTGGTTTAAGCTTTTTCTCCTTCACCCACTTGTGAATCAAAGATTTAGACACACCTAGGTTTGTAGACATGACTCTCATTGATGACCTTTGAAGCACAGAAAGATTCTTGATTTTTTCAACATCTACTTGCATCTTGTTTTTGTATGAACTGCCTTTTCTAATGGATTTTACTTGTACAGGTACACCACAAGCTCTTTGCTTTGACACTTGGCTCCAAATTGTCTTCAAATCGACTTTGAAGAGGGTTGCTGCCTCTTTTTTGGCACCAAATTCGAGCTTCCCTCCAAGGCTATGCTCAAGAAGCCACTGTGCTAACTTATTTCTTTCATCATCCTCGATTCTAGCACTATGTATGACCATTTTTTGTGGTCTGACCCTGTGATGACTTTATAGTCTGAGGGTTTTTTGTTTTGCAAGAATTGAATGCTCCTTCAAATTGTGGCTGCATTTATAGGCTTTTGTACTTAGTGCACTGTTCCTTTTTTCCCTCCAAACTTTTGGAGGGACCATTTTCGGTTCTCTTTTTTGGCACCACCACTGTACTGTCAGTCTTTGTCAATAAAATTCATTTTGCCTCCATTCTTTGTTTGCTACCCTTTTATTGTGAAGTTATTTATGCTTTTTTCATTAATTGAAATAAGGAAACAAACTGAAAAATGAAATTTAATAAACTGAAAATTTAATAAACTGAAAATTTTAAACTGAAAAAAATGAAATTTAATTATCTGAAAAATGAAATTTAATAAACTGAAAATTTTAAATTAAAAAAATAAATCCAAATGGTGCTAAAAATAAATTCATAAATTAAAAACACTCTTTTAACACAAAATTAGTAAAAGTCATCTAATCTCTTAATCACTACCCTTATACTTTATCCACATCACCTTTTTCAGCTTTTCTTAAGCTCCGTGCCCACACCCAAATGGGGCACTGAATTGTGGACGGAGGGAGTATCAATTACAGATAGTGTCATTTGTATAACCAAATAATGTCATTTACACGATTTGAGTCGGAATGTAAGTTTGAATCAGGATGCAGGTCAGGATCTGGGTGCGAATTAATTCGGGTGTACCCAAGACCACCTCTTTTAAAAATATATTAAAAAAATTGTAGAACATAGAGAAAATAATTCATCAAAATTTATGTATTAGATAATTAACACTTGTTTGATATTCATATTTGAAAATGAAATGGTTAATAAAAATAAGGTAAATAATATAATGAATAGGAATAAATAATTGTTGTATCGTTAAAATTAATCATCTCATGAGTGAGGTTAGATTATTTTTATAAAAAAAATATTGAAATAAAGGGAGCCTTGATTTTATCACGAACCTCTTAATTAATAATTTATGATACCAGACACATCGATAACTCCATATTATTTAACTATCTATGCTCATAAGGTCTATTAAACATGCACTTAATAAATAGTTTGTGAAATAAATTTTTTTGCAAATATTAATATATGTAAATAAGGTAAAAATATAAGAGTATATATTTTAAAATTAAAAAATTATATTTATTGGACGAATGAAAATAACAAAAAAAAAAATCTATATATATAATAGCAAAATAAATCATATCATACATGGTGACGTGATGTCGTATAATCACTTCATTCTAATTTTCCACAATTCTCATTCATTCTTATTTTTTTCTAAATCTCTAATAAATCTCCACCTATAATTAAACTCCATCCATTAAAAAATCTCCCTCTCTATATATACATGACCAATTTTACGTATTTCGCTTTTAAATCAATTCATATATATCAAATAAATAAGATTCTTTCAATACAATCAATCAATTCATCAATTCATATATATCAAATATGATTCTTTCAATAATGATTGTAATGTTTCTTTTAATACATGATAGATGATTATTTGAAATATAAAACAATGTAGAGTGTCTTATCTTTCATGTAGCCATTATTTATAAACATCTACTAAATAATTTGTCCTCTAATTTTTTTCTATCACTCACACTCATTCAAATTAATTAACTACTCTATCATGAAAAAATAAAGTTTTCGAAAAAACCCACTACATATATATATATATATATATACAGGGGAGGGCTACAGTAAAAACACTTCTTAAAATATAAATATAAACGTTTTTAATGCACGAATTTTATCCAACAGGGTTACGAATTCATCCAACATGGTTACGAATTGTGAAAAATAAATTTTTGCTACCTTTGGGATTCGAACCCAAGACCACGAATTCATCCAAAAGGGTTACGAATCAACCGTAGATCTTGATGATCTAAGGGCTGAAAATCATTTATATTTTATACACTTAAGAGTGTTTTTATTCTAGCCCTCTCCTATATATATATATATATATATATATATATATATATATATATATATATATATATGAAACAACGCGGATTATTGGGTGCGATGGCGTGCGACGGGTCGACCCGGCTCCAAACCAGCCCTCCTGACCCGAAACCCTGACCCGCGTGGGTTTGACCCATGTTCCTAATTATTACATTTATTTATAATAATTTTTAACTTTTAATAAACATAATATATACATTTGTACACATAAATGTATATTTATGTTAATATAAGTAGTTAACATCAATATTGTGAAGAAATATAATATTTTAAAAACATTACCTTTCTTCATAATAATAATAATAATTTTTATTATAATAATAATTAATTTTTATTACAATAATAATTACAATTAATATAATATTTTTGAAACATTACATTTCTCCATATCAAATATTACTTTTTATTATAACAATGATTACTTTTAATAAGCATAAATAATTACATTATTATTTGATCAAATAATTATTATCGTACGAAAAAGTAATTATTGATATGTATAATGTTTTATATTGAATGAAGGTAAATATTTATATTAACATAAGTATACATTTGTGCGACCAAATGTATATCTTATGATTATTAAAAGTAAATACCCCTATTAGGGTTTAGTGTTCATATTTAGGGTTTAGCTTACAGGGTTTAGGGTTTAGTTTACAGAATTTAGGGTTTAGAAAATATAATACTTTATATTAAATGAAGGTAAATACTTATATTTATATAAGTATACGTTTGTGCGAACAAATGTATATGTCATGCTTATTAAAAGTAACAATTATTATAAACAAATGTAATAATTTAGAATTCAGGGTTTTGGGTCTGGGGCGCGGGTCGGGTCAGGCGCGGGTCGGGGCGGACCCGTCGCACTGGAGTGCGACCGCCGCACCAGAGACCGACCCATGAAACAATGGTGTCAAATGGCCACATTGAAGATGCAAACACAATATTTGGCCACTAATTAAAAAAACATAAATTATGACCATTAATTAGGCAATATGCCTAATATATCCCTAAGTCAAAAAAATTTATTTTTTTATTTTTTTAATTCTCTGCGCCCTATATACCCCTTGACTCCACCCACCCCCAAGCCAATTTTTTTTTTTTTTTTGCTTCCCCTGCCTTGTCTACCCCCAGACCCCCGACCCCACCCACCCCTCACCACCCACCCCCAAGCCAATTTTTTTTTTTACTTCCTCTGCCGTGTCTACACCCCCTGACCCCCGACCCCACCCACCCCCAAGCCAAAAAAAAAAAAAATTACTCCCACTGCCCTGCCTACCCCCAGACCCCCGACCCTACCCCCCCACCCACCCCCAGGCCAATTTTTTTTTTCTTTTTACTCCCCCGAGATAAAAATAAATCAAATTTTACTTTTGTTATTTTATTTTATGGCACTATTAGTGCCAAAAGGACCTTTTTAAACACTTCCCCTAGGGTTTAGATATTCCATTTAGGGTTTAGTTGTTTCATTTAGGGTTTAGATTATCCATTTAGGGTTTAAATGTTCCATTTAGGGTTTAGATGATGCTGTTGTTTCTATATTTGTTCTGCATGTTTGGCACTTATGGCACTAATAGTGCCATAAATGCTAAAAAGACCATTTTACTTTATTTTATTTTGGATTTTCGTTGGCACTTATGGTACTAATAGTGCCATAAGTGCCATAAAATAAAATAACAAAAGTAAAATTTGATTTATTTTTATCTTGGGGGAGTAATTTTTTTTTTTTGGCTTGCGGGTGGGTGGGGTCGGGGGTCTGGGGGGTAGACAGGGGCAGGGGGAGTAAAAAAAAAAAATTGGCTTGGGGGTGGGTAGGGTCGGGGGTCTGGGGGTAGACATGGCAGGGGGAGTAAAAAAAATTTCCGTTGGCACTTATGGCACTATAAGTGCCATAAGTGCCTAACCCGACCCGCGTGCCTGATCCTACCCGGCACGCGACCCACGCTCCTGACCCTACCCAGTCCGCCCAATTAAGGGCAAAAACGTCCCAAAGCTATAAAAATGGCCAAAATTTATGTTTTTTCAATGAGTGGCCATAATTTGTGTTTTATGATTCATTTTGGCTATTTCAAAATTTTACTCTATATATATATATATAGATATATATATAACAAAATAAATTATATTCTACGTGGCGTCGTATAATCACTTCATTATAATTTTCCTCAATTCTCATTCATTCTTATTTTTTTATAATAAGAGCCTATGTGGCATATCTAGAATCTCACCATTTTGAAAATTCTCTATTCTCCTTCATTTTGATTTTGTCACAAGAAATATCTCTTATCCGTATTGATTTTTAATCAAACTCCATCTTGACTAAAGGCTATATAAATAATTGGAGGCAAAATGAGATATATCTTTTTTGAAAGACAAAACTTAAAAATACCTACCATTTACAAAACAATAAATTATACTCATTTAGGACATTTTTACCCTTCTGTACAATTCATGCATTGCTCGACACTTCAGTGTCGAGCATCATTGTCGAGCATTATTGTCCAGTGCTCAAGTGTCGAGTGTCGAGTTTGTCGAGCATAGACTGTCGAGCATCGAGTATCGAGCATGTCGAGCAACTGTTGTTGTTCTATATCGCTCGACTTGCAAACTTTGCTCGACATGTATGACTTGTCGAGCATGTCGAGCAATCGTCGTTGTTCTGCTTTGCTCAACTTACAAACGTTGCTCGACATGTTCAATAAGTCAAGTATGTCGAGCAACAGTTCTAAATGCTTAATGCTCGACCTGCTCGACTCCAAGTGGTCGAGCATGTCGAGTATTTGTTCATATCCCACTTATATATGCTCGACATGCTAGACTTGCCGAGCATGCCGAGCGAAGTTCGTGATTCAAGCAATGTAGAACAAACACACGAATCTTTGAAATATATCAACTGCAATTCAAAAATATTGTTCATGAACCATAAAATTAGTTTTAATAACCATAACTAATGTATAGAAGAACTCAATATACCTTTCAAACCACCAGATTAAGTATGAATCGAAGAAACCCAATATTGAAGAAGAAAGTTTCTAGGTTTTGAAGATAAATATTTTGTGTTTGATTTTCAATTTGCAGAAGTAGGAGATCGCAACGAAAGCGCGATGCAGCTGGGCGTATGGGGGAATCGGCGTTGCAGCTGGGTTGAGGAGGGAGAGAGAGATGGAGAGAGAGAGGAGAAGGAGGCTAGAGCTGTGCAATTTGGGAGGGGGGGAAGGGGACTTGTTTGAGATTTCTTTTTTTTAAGGGCATCTTAGTCATTTCAACCTCAAAATGGGTATATTTTTGTTAGGTCTGGAGGGTCTCGAATAGGTGTATGGGGGGGGGGGGGAGAATACACCTATAGGCTATTTTTGTTCGAAGAATCAAAATGAAACTTTAAACACAAACTGACTCAACCTGTTTACTGAAAAAAGTTTTGACCAAAACAGGGTTGACAACTGATACTGAATACTCTTCAGTAAGAAGTTATCAGTTAAGTCAAAGACCTTAACTGATACACCAAGGCTTCAGTCGAGTTTGATAAACGGAGATATGTTATGAATCTTACTGACTATCAGAAGATAGATCAGTTAAACTGATAACACACGCAGCGAAAAACTTTTGTTTCGTAATAGCCTGTGAGTTGAGCAAGTTGTCAGTCTTTAGGTTTCTCTTTGCTATTAATCAGTTTTCAGTTTAAGAAGGTAAGAACACAAGTAAGAATGTAAATACTGAAAGCTGTAAATAACACAGAGATTTTACGTGGTTCGGAAAACACTTCCTACATCCACGGTCGGTTGATCAGACCAACAACTTCACTGGGCAAGTGCTTACGGGTGCACAACAAACCTGAACGTGTGCTTGCGGGTGCACAATACCGAGACGACTGAAGATCCAATCTTCAGAACCAACACACCTTGTTGGATTTCTCACTCCTAGCACACACTGGGCACTAGGACCTCACGGAGACAGAACACCTTTCTGAACTCCTTTTCGACACAAACACTCAATTCGGTTGATTGAATAGAGGTTTGAAAACTTGTCAACTAGACTACAAAGAACAAGTTCTTTGCAGTTAGTTTTATCTAGGCTTTGGATAAACAATATTTGCCTAAGGTCTAAGAGAATATATGTAATCAACAGTGACTGATTTTTAGCTTTGTGATTATCTTCTTCGATTCAAACTTTGGAGAGGTTTGGTTTAGCTGAGTAACAAATTTGGCAGCGTTTCAGCTTATGTTGTTGAATCGGTGAAGATTGAAGTGATCATCGAGCGCTATTTATTGAAGACGTCTTGAATAGATCTGTTGGCGGAGATGGTCTTCAAGATTTCTTCCGTTAGAGAGTAATTTGAACTTGGGCTGTGGCTTCAATCTTCGAGGTTCCTTGTTTGGTGAGAACGGCTACTTTGAAGAGCAGGAGATGCGACGTCTCTGAAAATGTAATCACCAAAAGGAATGGCCTCTGCAGAGAAAGGACGATCCTGAGATATCTGCATTTAATGCGGCTGTACTTCTGGAGTGTGTGGCTTCCTTTGAACGTTGGAGGTTCAGTCCGAGGAAGAATGTTTAACTGATACTTGACTTTAGTATCAGTCCGCTGAATCCACGTGGCACGCATTAAGTAATCAGTCGAAACTGATTCTTCGACTGATAAGTCAAATATCAATATTTGACTTTGCCTTATTCGGTACTTCAGTCGGCATCTTCAGTCTTCAGTCCTTCGTTCTTCAGTCTTCAGTCTTCAGAACCGCAACTAAACTAGAAAAAAGAACTCTAACACTTGAGTTCGAACAGTTCTAGTCTATTACAATTGAGACCTATTGATTTTGGTATCATCAAAACTAATACTGATTAGGATATTTCATTAAGTTCCCAATAATTTTATACATTTTTTTTAATAATGGGTATATCTTTATTTTTATCTTCCAAATAGGGTAAAAACTATAATTAACCCTAAATACTTGTGTAGTGTATCATTCTTTATATATTTTCACCATTAACTTGATTTGGTCAATTAGCTTTTAGTTGGCAAAATAAATAGTTAAAATTTCAACTAAAAAAATAATTTAATTTATCTAATATTACTTTGGCCAATAATTAAATTTATTGAATAATGTGAGTCTATATATTAAAATAATAAATTAATAAATTAGATTTTTCTTATGTTATTTATATTTTATTAATTCTTTTTACGATAGGAAAATGGGTTTACCTATGTGGCATATCTAGAATCTCACCATTTTGAAAATTCTTTATTCTCCTTCATTTTTATTTTCTCACAAAAAACATCTCTTATACTACATTGATTTTTAATCAAACTCTATCTTGACTAAAAACTATTTAAATACTTGTGTAGTATCTATTCCTTTATATATTTTCACCATAAATTTAATTTGATCAATTAATTTTTAACTGAAAAAATATATAGTTAAAATTTTATTAAAAGATTAATTTAATTTATCTAATACTCCCTCCGTCCACAAAAGTATAGCACTTTTGGTGGGCATATATAGATATTAATAAAATTGGTGGTGATTTTTATGTATTGGAGAAATGGTCCCACCATTTTTTGAAATGAGTGGTTGAGATTGAATTGAGGGTAATTTTTTTGTAAATAAATGGTATTTGTAAAAATAAAATATATGAAAAAGATGTGGGTCCATTTAAGGTATTCTTCATCATATATGTCAAATATATCTAAATCTTTTTCTTCTTATTTTTGTAAAATCTCCAGCCTCACATCAACTTTTTATAAAATTTCATCAAAAAAAAAAACTAATATATAAAGATAATCTATTTTAGCTCTCAATAGAAAAAAATGGCGAAAATTATTGAGATTATTATAGTTTGAACTGTACAATCAATTTATTTTGATCAAATAAAATTAATTAAAAAATAATTTATATAAATCCCATTTTGTATACAATAATTTTAAATAATACTATACAATGATAATTATGATGTAAAGTAGTTTCTCGTTGAATTCGGCGGATTAAACGCTAGTATACCTATTATAGTCTGATTGAATACTTGTTTGTATATATATAATCATTGGCAAATGGCAAATACTTGTGTAGTTTTGAAAAGAAATAAAAAAGATAAATGGGTGAGACAAAATTCAACTCAAACTCGTTTTTTTATTAAAATAGGATTTTATTAAAAAGAAAAGAGAAAAAACAACAGAACCTAAACCCTTGAAAGCACAGAAAAGCAGACTAAGGGCCGAGCCTCATTAAAACCTCAGAAAGAGGAAAAAGAGTACTCGTCTAAAGGAAAAAGTGTTAGAAGCTGAGTTGGGAGAATCTCAGAAACTCCGGCCGAACCATCGCTCCTAGATAATCCCGGCTTCCCAACACAAGAAAAGAGCGAGAAGAAAAGGAAACACAAAAGAAAAAGAACAAAACAAATCCAACCAATGCCGATGGCAGTCGTAGGAGTAACCCCGGCCGGTAAGACTGTAGTAGCCCGCTATTTTATTTTATGATTAAGATTAGTAAATGCGATATTTAAATTATTGCATCCTCAGTTATTTTTAATCCAGTGATTAATTTCCTGTTAAGTTAGCCTAGATATTTGAATTTAATGCAATTGCATGTTATGATCGCAATCGAATTATTGAGCCAGTCAATAATTTATAATTTTAGATTTATAACTGACTTAGTAAAGTCAGGTTATTTTTTTTTTTTTACTTGCAATAGAAATATCATTTCTATGTATTTACCTTTATCACTCGAGTCGTGGATTTATTTCAGCTTGTGAAGTGAATTAAATCTACAGATTTAATTTAGATTTATTCTACAAGTCACGATGTTAATGGATGAGAAGTCAACAATCAAAATATGAGAATTTTTAGAGTATTTTGTATTTTTAGCAAGACCCGAGATTAATAACATATATAGATTTACCAACAGAGAATGATTTATTTTATTCATCACATCACAACTTTACAACTTATTATTCACTACATCCCTATTTCCTACCTACTACATCAAGAAAACAAACCAAACTTCCTACCTACTACATCAAGAAAAGAAAAGGGAAGGCATGCGTGTGGGAACAAAATCAGCCATTTTAGTAGACTACTCAAGTATAGCCATTAATGCACTCCTTCAAATAAACATATCAGCCAACAACACTCTTCATTCATTCCCTTAGACACCAGATTTTAGACACCAGATTTGAGAGAGAGTAAGATGATTTCTGCTGCCAAACCTTGAGAGGTAAGTCTTGATTCGAATTTCCTCCATTCTTCTTTAGTACCTCCTGAAATTGTCAAGAAACAATATTTGCTGTTTCAGCTTTCATCTCATTGAATCCAATCAACAACATCAGCTACCAACACAAAACAATTGCAAGGTATCTATACTAAGCTCCTTTATTTCGAATCCAGTTTGCATATCATCCAACAAGTATGTTATTTTCTAAAGAATTCAGAATAAGCATAAATAACATAATCATTTTTCCCATATAGAAACAACAGACTTCACTAACACAAGATTATAGAAAAACAAGAGCTCACTAGACTCATGAACAATAGCTTTAGAAATCTCTTTCCCTTCCACGAGAATCATGAAATCCCTAAGGTGTGAAGATGATTCATATTGCATAATAACCATAGCGTTTGAATTGAATTAGCATTTTTGGGGAAAGGGGAGAGGTACTTTGCTGTACCTGTTTCTGTAAACCGGGAGAGGGGTGACTTCCTGTTCCGTCAAACCGAGGGGAAGCAACGATGGTGAAGCTTTTACTGTCTCGCCCGAAGTCGAGTAAGGCAGCGGCCTTTCGCGATAACAGGTCGACGATGACTCTCACCGAATCACAGAGCGGCGACGCCTTGTGGAAAGAGAAGCTAGGGCTCAATTCTTTTGAGTTTGTGTATTTCTGAAATTGCGGAATTGAGAGGAGAAACGATGGTGCGTCGGCCTCACCATAGCTCGGAAGAGCAACATCGGTGATTCGTGGTGCCTTCACCCAGCACTGACAGCGATGGAAGGAGCCGACCTCGTCGGACCTCAGAACGGCGTCAGAAGCGGCCCCGCTCGCCGGTTACTCGGTGACGGCGGTGGAGGCAATTTCTGATTTGGGAAATTAGGGCTCACCTTCTTTCTACCTCGCATCTGTGAAGTGAGAGGAGAGACGCCAGTTTTCAGGAGACGGCACAAGCCGAAGAACGGCGTCGACTCCGCCGGAATATCTGAAGCGTGATCGAGCCCGGGAAGTGGCGGCGATGTCGCCTGAGCCGAAGGAACCTAGGGCTCGATTGGGTTGCTTCGTCGAGACTGAGGAAGGTGAAGACGGCGAGAAAAGAGGACAGACGATGGGTCGGACTTCAGAAGGCGGCGATGTCGCCGGATTTTCAGAGCCGAGGTGACGGCGGCGACTCCAGAAAAGAGCTAGGGCTCAATTTGTAAAATGTGAAGGGGAAATCGCAGAGGAGAAACAGAGAGAGAGGGGTGGAGTCAGGGGTGAAAGCAGAGCCGACGAAGGCAGGCGACGACTCGCCGGAGAAGGTCACCCGCGGCGGTAGTTTTCAGGTGAGAGGAGAAGGCTGCGTGTGCAGCCGTGAATGTGAGAAGAGAGATGGGAGATGGGTTGTTAGATTGGACCTAAGAGTTATTTGAGGAGTGGGCCGAAATTATGGTAATTTGGGCTTCTTTGTTTTTGGGCTAAGGAATTCTTATATGGATTAGCAATGGGCTAGCATTATTTAATTATTTGGGCCCAGACTGATGGGCTGAAAATGCTAGACTTCTTTTAATAATTTGGACTGCTTTAACTATTGAGCCCAAGTAGAGATTAATTATAGATTTGTTAATCGATGAATTAGACTCAATTATTTTTAATTACTGATAAATTGAGACGATGTTATTAATTAGTAAGCGGGCTAGAATATCCTAAGAAGGGTGGATTAATTAAGATTAATAATCCGATATCATAAGACGAGCTTTAATCCAATAGTTAGATTAATAATTAAAGGAATATGAGTCATGCATATTTATTTTACGCATTCTCATTTATTTGAGAATTTTCATCGAGTTAAGGTTTGACCTTATGTTCTCGCATTAAAGGTTAAGCGCAAGAGTAAGAACTAGTCAAGGGGTTACTGAATTGTAGCAAAGCTTTGCTATCAGGTGGGCATTACTTTCATATATATCAAATGAGTTTAAATGTTACGTTCAAGCAAGTTAATTCATGATAAAATCTTTGAGTTAAAGTTATTTCAAGTATTGTCTTGCCATAAAATGTTTAAATTTTAGTATGATATCTATCTGCTTTGGCTTTGCCAATGATGCAATCGAATTCGGGTCCTGAGCAGTTGATAGCTATCCTGCCAGGGCTAGTGTACACCAGTGACCGTGAGTCATCTAGCGGGTTGGCCGGTCAAGTGACCGTGAGAGGTGGCCACCTCTCCGGCACAAAGTTCCAGATATGATAGATTACAAGAGAACTTAGTCTGCAGACGAACTTTAAGAATCACAAATGAATTTAGTAAGCTTGGACCTTTTAGCTAAAACTCCCTTGCTGTACTGTTTATGATGGCATGACAATTTATAGTTTTTACGCAATGATGTGTATATTTAGGCATACGTGCCCACTGAGTACTTTTGTACTCAGCCCTGCATATATTTCTAAATGTGCAGGTTGAGAAATGGCTGATGAAGATGAAGTGATGAGCGGAGCTTTTGTCATGAGTTTAAAATGGACTCTTGGATACATGTCTTCATACATGTAATCAGATTATGTTATTCCGCTGCATACTCTCAAGTAATATGTCTTTAAGCTAAGTCGGGTTCATCCGAACTCACGAGTTAATCGAGTCCTTGTGACTAAAGAACAGTTATCTTATGATTGTCCCTCCTTAACAATGATTTGATTTCGAGCCTTCATTATTTATTCACCCCCTTTCTATCCCCGCTTCTAATCTCCCTCCCTTAGTCACGGTTTTCCCGATTTAATTATCCTTAATTAGGTTCGGTCGTGACAGAATGGTATCAGAGCAGATCGTTTGCTCTGAATCCAAGAGTTACCCAATTAGCCCTAGATTAGATATTAGTATAAAAGTGTCAGTCGACAAAAGCTCAGCACTTCATCACATCGTCATGCTCAGCAAGAAAGAAGGTGGTAATGATTTTAAAACATTGAGAAGTTCACGTTTTATATGAATGTACTGATGCTTACATTCAAGTTTTATGCTTTATTGATTGATTAGATATCTCAATGAACTTAGATGCGTTAAGAATGCATGATCACTGTTACAAGGAGAACAATACAAACTAGAAACTCAATTATCTTTCACTATAGCAATGGTGAAGAGCTAAGAAAGAGGAAGAGAATCCAATGAAAGCAGTGCAAGCGGAGTGCCACGCACGAATCACTGAAGCAGGCATAGTTCTTCATTCAGGTTGTTCACACGAGACGGAGCACCTAATCGACTATTGCCTTATTCAATGATAGTTTAAGTATGATATTGCTTATAGCGATGAGTATGACTTATGTAACCAGTTAGCTAATCCCTAATAAGTTGAGACTCACTTCTAGCCTCGATTATCACTAGCTATGACTTGAGGATAACTTTCATGATTCATCAATGAACTTCATAATTAGACTTACCAGGGGTCAAAATGCTTTGTATATGATGTTAATAATTCGATTAAAGCTATCAGCTTATAGTTTCAGGTATTCGGAACCATTCTGCTTACAGTACCTATCATATTAGATGAGGACATGACTGAGAATCCCTATTGATTACGATCACCTACTACGAATTGGAAAGACGAGATGTGATATGGGTACTGACAATTACCAACCATTATGATTGATCATAAAAGTTTACGCAAGTGGGTAAGACGAGGGAAGTTCTCGAAGATGGTTCAGAGTTTAATAATAGCTAGAAGCGCCGACAGTGGATCAATGCTGAGACAAATGAATTAAGATTCTAATGAGACCCTAAGGATATACTCAAGATAAGTATACATACCTTAACCTATCGAGGACATCGCCTCAGTTAGAACGTCTTGGATTAGGTATTTAGTCTGGTAGCCGGAATAAGAGCATTGACTAAGGTCATTCCATGACTTAGCATTACATATGGTGCACATACCCTATAAAGGTGCTCAGATGAGCAAAGGCTATTTCCTTATTGAATGTGTGATGATTCAGAAGGTCTTTTGCAATAACACGGAAGAGTACTTCAAATTATATGGTTGCATTTCAAGCGCTATGTGAAGAAAACACTAAGTACTAGGAGTACTACATAAAGATCATGTAGAGGAAGATTGTTGAGTAAGGTCGAGCCTACCTTATTTCGCCTATAGAAGATGTTTAAGGATTGCATTAAACTAGGAGACAGACTCCAAGTTTGAGAAGCTCTAGAATATTCTCAAGGACATGTTCAAGATGTTAAGAAGAAAGTGGTGATTTTAGACCAAATATACCTTTTGCAGCCAATGAACAAGAGTTGCCAAGTTCGGAAAAGTATTTCCGAGTGACTGAGAAGTAGTTGTGTCGGACCTGGCTAGTCCACATGACCAAAATCTCAGTAGTCGTCATATATGGGTCTCTAAACCTATATATTTAAACTTTCATCTGAAAAGCCAAGCGGGTTCAAATTATTAGGTCATTTCGTTTCGACCTTTTAGTCAATTCATTTCTACCCTAAGGTCATTCCTTTTCAATTGTTTGACAAAATTGTTGAAACACTTTGCCAAATTGTCTTTTGTGATTTAAATCATTGTGGTTTATTAGTTGTTAGTAGATTTCCGGTGACCTAAAGACAAACAAGTATTCACCAGATTAAATCCATCTAGCATGTATGCCTCGACCGAAGGGTCAAGCACGTGATCCAACTAGACCATCTCTTATGGATTTAGTAGAACGTTATTTGTGTTTTTCAGAAATGTTGATTGTTCTGATGCTTTTTATGCCCTTATGCTGGCTTAGTTGTTTGACTAGTACTAGTACTGAAACGCTGGTTCACAGGGCGTAATGTGACTAAGTTCTTTTGTGATAACTGCTAGACAACCAGTCCACCACGTGTAGTACTTGGATAGATGAGTAGATCTATATCCAAATGTTAATGAAATAGTCTTTATTGATGTAAATTTCCTATGTCTATTCAGCAACCTATTTGGTGTTTTGCGGCAAGTCACTTCTGCCACGTGTTACTTATATACTTGCATGAGAAAGAGTCCGAACAAGATTTGAAAATCAAGAAACAAATTACAGAAGTGATGATATGCATCTGTATGTTTTATAATGCGTTAATGACTATATGTCAACTCATCAGTATGCCACCAAATGAGGGTGTCCGAGAGAGAAAAAAAAAAAAAAATTCCCCGAGATAATGGAAAAGGCCCAGTACCGGGGCCAGAACAAGCCCCACTAGCCATACAACAAAAATGTAGAATATAATAACTATTTCTACGAGAAAATCCACTTGTCTTCGATAAGATAGGAGATCCTACGAAGGCTGAGAAGCTAGTGAGCGCATCTTCAATTTCTTACACAGGAACGTCTCGCGTATCCTTTCAACTGACTTATGGTGGGAAGCAAGGAGGAAGACAATGACAATTGAATAGTTAGGAATTTTAAGGTGGGAATAGTTTAAGACTGTAATATATGACAAGTATACACCCAAAAGCTATCGCAAAAAGAAAGAAATGGAATTTAACAATCCGAAGCAAAGAAGAACAACAATTACTCCATACGGCATGATGTTCTGCAATACGTCAAGATATGCGCTAGAGCAAGTAGACACATATGGAAAGATGGTTAAAAGAATTCTGTGTCGGACTGAGGCAAGAGATTAGAATGGCTTGGGCAAGCCATGGTGGATCGTCTTACGTGGAGTCGCTTAGCAAAGCGTTATGCATTGAGGCAGCAATGCTGGGAGAGAGACCAGCAACTGCGCCTACGTCTGCACCTCCACAAACTCGGGCTCAGAACTTTTGAGAAAGAAAAAGAGAATGGGATATAGTAACCCTGGCCAAGCTAAGGAAAGGGCCATGGCAGGAGCAGACGTCCCAGCAACGTGGCTATGACACCTCAAAACGGATGGGGGATAACAAGTATGGGACTCCACCCTGCCCAAAGTGGAACAAGAACCATGGGAAACTCTCCAGGACTGGTAATGAAGGTTGTTGCATAGTAACTGGAATGAACATTATACAAATCGTTACCCGAATAAGCAACAAAGGGCGGGTCTCAGGCTAAACTCGCCTGTTCAGACTCTGCATTTGAGCAATCCAAGCTTTGCCCAACCATACCAAGAGCAGTAACCACACCAGCGATAGTAACAACAACAATAATAGCACATGTGTGCTTGAATTTAGAGCTAAGCATAAAAATTATTCAAGTTGGAGTGAACAACTCGTATGTTATGCCGATGAGAGACTTATACATAATTTTAGGAATGGAATGGATAGTTGAGAACTATGCCACCATCATTTGCAATGAAAGTCAAATTTCTTTTCGACCACGGGGAAGAAACTGACACGTTTTCATGGGATCAGCATGGGTAGGAGAAAGACGATCATCTCCGCCCCTCAAGCAACAAAGATGATAAGAAAATGGTGTCCACCCTACCTTGTGTACTTGCACAGAAAAAAAAAAAAAATCGAGAAAAGTATAGGAGACGTGACAATCGTACGTGAATTTCCAAATGTTTCCTGGAGATTTCACCGGGGTGCACCCGTTCTTTTTGTAAAAGAATAAAGATGGCACATTGAGAATGTGTATCCTCTACCGAGGATACACATCAACTTATAGAGAGTTGAACAAGGTGACACTCAAGGACAGGTATCCTCTATCGAGGATAGACGACTTCTTCAAGCAACTCAGAGGAGTGAGTGTGTCCTCAAAGCTAGATTTAAGGTCTAGGTACCATTAACTATAGATTCGATGAGAAGATGTACCCAAGGTGGTCTTCCGAACTAGATATAAACTCTATGAGTTCGTAGTGGTGTCATTTGGATTGACCAATGCACCAGCCATGTTTGTGGACCTCATTAATCGAGTGTTCCACCCATACTTAGGCAAGTTGTCTTAGTTTTCGTAGATGATGTCTTGATCTACTCGAGGAACGAGAAGGACCATGAGAAACACCTGAGGAAAGTCTAAAAAAAAAAAGTTGAAAACAGAGCATCTTTATGCCAAGTTCAACAAGTGCGAATTTTGGCTCAACGAAGTCACTTTTGGGACATATTGTCACATTAGAAGGGATCAAAGTGGACCTTGAGAAAAGTACAAGTTGTACACCAATGGAGACCGCATACTAACCCTAATGAGATCGGAAGTTCCTTGGGATGAACAGATTACTATCACAGATTCATAATTCATAGAAGGATTTTTTCAAATAGCAAAGTCAATGACACAGTTACCCTAGAAGGGAATCAAATTTTCTTGCACAAAAAAAAAAAAAAAAATGTGAGAAAAGATTTCAAGAGCTCAAGGAGAAGTTAACTACCTCACCAGTGTAAGTTGTTCCAACAGCTGATAAGAATATGTGGGTTGTACAGACGCGTTCAAGGAGAGTACTTAGTTGCATGTTAACGCAAGAAGGAAGAGTGGCAACATACGCATCACGATAGCATTAACCACATGAATTGAACTAGCCAACTCATAAACTAGAATTAACTGCAGTAAAGACCATAAAAGTTTGAAATACTTTTTCGAGCAAGAAGATCTTAACATGAGACAGTAAAGATGGCTCGAACTAGCGCAGGACCGCGACTGTAGTATTAACTACCACCCAGGCAAAGCTAACAAGGTAGACGACTCCTTGAGTCGTAAAACTCAACTTAAGTTGGGATCTCCCCTTACTTAGGAAGAGGAACCCATGAAAGATTTTAGTAGAATGAATTTAGAAGTGGTTCAACCACTAGAATCTGTAGAAAGGATTATTGCCACGATGGTAATAACACCCAACTTTATAGGAAAGCTGATAATGCAAAAAAAAAAAAAAAAAAAAAAGAATGAGACCTTGGAGAGAATACATTATCAATAGGAATAGGCAAGCCTGGACGTTACCACTAGACGTTGGATGCTGCGTTAATGATTGAAGAAAGATTGTGTATCCCACACTATGAGAAACTCAAAGATGAGATAATGAGCGAGGCTCATGACACATCATATACTAGCCACCAGGGAAGCACAAAATATACCAAGACTTGAATAGACAAATTCTAGTGGGAAGGTATGAAGAAAGATATAGCTTCACTTGTTGAGAAACTCCTAGCATGCCAACAAGTGAAAAAACTTGCACCAAACACTGTATGAAAAGTTACAGCCATTGAAGATTTCAGAGTGCAGGTGGGAGCACATTGCAAGAGAGGTAATAGTGGAGTGACTCACGAAATGCGCTCGTTTTGAACCAATACTGATCGCATACGGATCAGACAAACTAGCCCAATTATATGTCTGAAAAATTATGCGTTGCACGGCGTGCCCGTGTCAATTACTTCAAACAACGATTCGAACACCCAGACTGTAGATGAACTTGCATAAGGAATTAGGCACAAGATTTAATTTCAGTGCTATCTTCCACCCACAAACAGATGGACAGTTTGAGATAACAATTCAGATTCTCGAAGACATGTTAAAAGTAGTAGAACTAGATAGAGGTGGGAGTGAGGAATCAATGTTACCATTGATTGAGTTTGCCTATAACAATAGTTATCAGGCAAACGTCGATATGGCGTCTTATACGGCATTATGTGGAATAAAATGCAAATCACCATTTTATTGAGATGAAATAGGTGAAAGGATAATTTGAGGGCCAAATATGACTGGCGAAATGATTGAGATAGTTTGTCATATTAAGATAAAGAATAAAATAAGCACAAGATAGACAGAAATCGTATGCTGATACGCGCCGAACTAAGTTAGATTTTAAAGTAGGAGGCAAAGTCTTCCTAAAAGTATTACCCTCCAAGGGAATAACTAGGATTGACGTAAAGAAAAGATTACACCACAACTTGTGCGACCATATGAGATTTTAGAAAATAGGCCCAATAGCCTATAGATTGGTGTTACCGCCAAGTTATGAGAATGTCCAATGTTTTTCACATATCCCAATTCAAGAAGTATGTTTTGGATCCAAATGACGTGATCCACCCAAAACGAAATGGTCCTTAGCTCAAATTTGAGCTATGAAGAAAAGCCAAAAGACATCTTGGATCGTTAAGAGCAACCGCTTAGAAACGAGTTCATCACTTTGGTGAAAATCCATGGAGACACCATGGATAAGAAGAAACTACATGAAAATTTGAAGGTAAGATACTAGAAAGATATCAGAACTGGTGCGATAATATGCAAATTTCGGGACGAAATTTTTGTTAAGGGGGGTAGTATGTAGTAGCCCGCTATTTTATTTTATGATTAAGATTAGTAAATGCGATATTTAAATTATTGCATCCTCAGTTATTTTTAATCCAGTGATTAATTTCCTGTTAAGTTAGCCTAGATATTTGAATTTAATGCAATTGCATGTTATGATCGCAATCGAATTATTGAGCCAGTCAATAATTTATAATTTTAGATTTATAACTGACTTAGTAAAGTCAGGTTATTTTTTTTTTTTTACTTGCAATAGAAATATCATTTCTATGTATTTACCTTTATCACTCGAGTCGTGGATTTATTTCAGCTTGTGAAGTGAATTAAATCTACAGATTTAATTTAGATTTATTCTACAAGTCACGATGTTAATGGATGAGAAGTCAACAATCAAAATATGAGAATTTTTAGAGTATTTTGTATTTTTAGCAAGACCCGAGATTAATAACATATATAGATTTACCAACAGAGAATGATTTATTTTATTCATCACATCACAACTTTACAACTTATTATTCACTACATCCCTATTTCCTACCTACTACATCAAGAAAACAAACCAAACTTCCTACCTACTACATCAAGAAAAGAAAAGGGAAGGCATGCGTGTGGGAACAAAATCAGCCATTTTAGTAGACTACTCAAGTATAGCCATTAATGCACTCCTTCAAATAAACATATCAGCCAACAACACTCTTCATTCATTCCCTTAGACACCAGATTTTAGACACCAGATTTGAGAGAGAGTAAGATGATTTCTGTTGCCAAACCTTGAGAGGTAAGTCTTGATTCGAATTTTCTCCATTCTTCTTTAGTACCTCCTGAAATTGTCAAGAAACAATATTTGCTGTTTCAGCTTTCATCTCATTGAATCCAATCAACAACATCAGCTACCAACACAAAACAATTGCAAGGTATCTATACTAAGCTCCTTTATTTCGAATCCAGTTTGCATATCATCCAACAAGTATGTTATTTTCTAAAGAATTCAGAATAAGCATAAATAACATAATCATTTTTCCCATATAGAAACAACAGACTTCACTAACACAAGATTATAGAAAAACAAGAGCTCACTAGACTCATGAACAATAGCTTTAGAAATCTCTTTCCCTTCCACGAGAATCATGAAATCCCTAAGGTGTGAAGATGATTCATATTGCATAATAACCATAGCGTTTGAATTGAATTAGCATTTTTGGGGAAAGGGGAGAGGTACTTTGCTGTACCTGTTTCTGTAAACCGGGAGAGGGGTGACTTCCTGTTCCGTCAAACCGAGGGGAAGCAACGATGGTGAAGCTTTTACTGTCTCGCCCGAAGTCGAGTAAGGCAGCGGCCTTTCGCGATAACAGGTCGACGATGACTCTCACCGAATCACAGAGCGGCGACGCCTTGTGGAAAGAGAAGCTAGGGCTCAATTCTTTTGAGTTTGTGTATTTCTGAAATTGCGGAATTGAGAGGAGAAACGATGGTGCGTCGGCCTCACCATAGCTCGGAAGAGCAACAGCGGTGATTCGTGGTGCCTTCACCCAGCACTGACAGCGATGGAAGGAGCCGACCTCGTCGGACCTCAGAACGGCGTCAGAAGCGGCCCCGCTCGCCGGTTACTCGGTGACGGCGGTGGAGGCGATTTCTGATTTGGGAAATTAGGGCTCACCTTCTTTCTACCTCGCATCTGTGAAGTGAGAGGAGAGACGCCAGTTTTCAGGAGACGGCACAAACCGAAGAACGGCGTCGACTCCGCCAGAATATCTGAAGCGTGATCGAGCCCGGGAAGTGGCGGCGATGTCGCCTGAGCCGAAGGAACCTAGGGCTCGATTGGGTTGCTTCGTCGAGACTGAGGAAGGTGAAGACGGCGAGAGAAGAGGACAGACGATGGGTCGGACTTCAGAAGGCGGCGATGTCGCCGGATTTTCAGAGCCGAGGTGACGGCGGCGACTCCAGAAAAGAGCTAGGGCTCAATTTGTAAAATGTGAAGGGGAAATCGCAGAGGAGAAACAGAGAGAGAGGGGTGGAGTCAGGGGCGAAAGCAGAGCCGACGAAGGCAGGCGACGACTCGCCGGAGAAGGTCACCCGCGGCGGTAGTTTTCAGGTGAGAGGAGAAGGCTGCGTGTGCAGCCGTGAATGTGAGAAGAGAGATGGGAGATGGGTTGTTAGATTGGACCTAAGAGTTATTTGAGGAGTGGGCCGAAATTATGGTAATTTGGGCTTCTTTGTTTTTGGGCTAAGGAATTCTTATATGGATTAGCAATGGGCTAGCATTATTTAATTATTTGGGCCCAGACTGATGGGCTGAAAATGCTAGACTTCTTTTAATAATTTGGACTGCTTTAACTATTGAGCCCAAGTAGAGATTAATTATAGATTTGTTAATCGATGAATTAGACTCAATTATTTTTAATTACTGATAAATTGAGACGATGTTATTAATTAGTAAGCGGGCTAGAATATCCTAAGAAGGGTGGATTAATTAAGATTAATAATCCGATATCATAAGACGAGCTTTAATCCAATAGTTAGATTAATAATTAAAGGAATATGAGTCATGCATATTTATTTTACGCATTCTCATTTATTTGAGAATTTTCATCGAGTTAAGGTTTGACCTTATGTTCTCGCATTAAAGGTTAAGCGCAAGAGTAAGAACTAGTCAAGGGGTTACTGAATTGTAGCAAAGCTTTGCTATCAGGTGGGCATTACTTTCATATATATCAAATGAGTTTAAATGTTACGTTCAAGCAAGTTAATTCATGATAAAATCTTTGAGTTAAAGTTATTTCAAGTATTGTCTTGCCATAAAATGTTTAAATTTTAGTATGATATCTATCTGCTTTGGCTTTGCCAATGATGCAATCGAATTCGGGTCCTGAGCAGTTGATAGCTATCCTGCCAGGGCTAGTGTACACCAGTGACCGTGAGTCATCTAGCGGGTTGGCCGGTCAAGTGACCGTGAGAGGTGGCCACCTCTCCGGCACAAAGTTCCAGATATGATAGATTACAAGAGAACTTAGTCTGCAGACGAACTTTAAGAATCACAAATGAATTTAGTAAGCTTGGACCTTTTAGCTAAAACTCCCTTGCTGTACTGTTTATGATGGCATGACAATTTATAGTTTTTACGCAATGATGTGTATATTTAGGCATACGTGCCCACTGAGTACTTTTGTACTCAGCCCTGCATATATTTCTAAATGTGCAGGTTGAGAAATGGCTGATGAAGATGAAGTGATGAGCGGAGCTTTTGTCATGAGTTTAAAATGGACTCTTGGATACATGTCTTCATACATGTAATCAGATTATGTTATTCCGCTGCATACTCTCAAGTAATATGTCTTTAAGCTAAGTCGGGTTCATCCGAACTCACGAGTTAATCGAGTCCTTGTGACTAAACAACAGTTATCTTATGATTGTCCCTCCTTAACAATGATTTGATTTCGAGCCTTCATTATTTATTCACCCCCTTTCTATCCCCGCTTCTAATCTCCCTCCCTTAGTCACGGTTTCCCCGATTTAATTATCCTTAATTAGGTTCGGTCGTGACAGAATGGTATCAGAGCAGATCGTTTGCTCTGAATCCAAGAGTTACCCAATTAGCCCTAGATTAGATATTAGTATAAAAGTGTCAGTCGACAAAAGCTCAGCACTTCATCACATCGTCATGCTCAGCAAGAAAGAAGGTGGTAATGATTTTAAAACATTGAGAAGTTCACGTTTTATATGAATGTACTGATGCTTACATTCAAGTTTTATGCTTTATTGATTGATTAGATATCTCAATGAACTTAGATGCGTTAAGAATGCATGATCACTGTTACAAGGAAGAACAATACAAACTAGAAACTCAATTATCTTTCACTATAGCAATGGTGAAGAGCTAAGAAAGAGGAAGAGAATCCAATGAAAGCAGTGCAAGCGGAGTGCCACGCACGAATCACTGAAGCAGGCATAGTTCTTCATTCAGGTTGTTCACACGAGACGGAGCACCTAATCGACTATTGCCTTATTCAATGATAGTTTAAGTATGATATTGCTTATAGCGATGAGTATGACTTATGTAACCAGTTAGCTAATCCCTAATAAGTTGAGACTCACTTCTAGCCTCGATTATCACTAGCTATGACTTGAGGATAACTTTCATGATTCATCAATGAACTTCATAATTAGACTTACCAGGGGTCAAAATGCTTTGTATATGATGTTAATAATTCGATTAAAGCTATCAGCTTATAGTTTCAGGTATTCGGAACCATTCTGCTTACAGTACCTATCATATTAGATGAGGACATGACTGAGAATCCCTATTGATTACGATCACCTACTACGAATTGGAAAGACGAGATGTGATATGGGTACTGACAATTACCAACCATTATGATTGATCATAAAAGTTTACGCAAGTGGGTAAGACGAGGGAAGTTCTCGAAGATGGTTCAGAGTTTAATAATAGCTAGAAGCGCCGACAGTGGATCAATGCTGAGACAAATGAATTAAGATTCTAATGAGACCCTAAGGATATACTCAAGATAAGTATACATACCTTAACCTATCGAGGACATCGCCTCAGTTAGAACGTCTTGGATTAGGTATTTAGTCTGGTAGCCGGAATAAGAGCATTGACTAAGGTCATTCCATGACTTAGCATTACATATGGTGCACATACCCTATAAAGGTGCTCAGATGAGCAAAGGCTATTTCCTTATTGAATGTGTGATGATTCAGAAGGTCTTTTGCAATAACACGGAAGAGTACTTCAAATTATATGGTTGCATTTCAAGCGCTATGTGAAGAAAACACTAAGTACTAGGAGTACTACATAAAGATCATGTAGAGGAAGATTGTTGAGTAAGGTCGAGCCTACCTTATTTCGCCTATAGAAGATGTTTAAGGATTGCATTAAACTAGGAGACAGACTCCAAGTTTGAGAAGCTCTAGAATATTCTCAAGGACATGTTCAAGATGTTAAGAAGAAAGTGGTGATTTTAGACCAAATATACCTTTTGCAGCCAATGAACAAGAGTTGCCAAGTTCGGAAAAGTATTTCCGAGTGACTGAGAAGTAGTTGTGTCGGACCTGGCCAGTCCACATGACCAAAATCTCAGTAGTCGTCATATATGGGTCTCTAAACCTATATATTTAAACTTTCATCTGAAAAGCCAAGCGGGTTCAAATTATTAGGTCATTTCGTTTCGACCTTTTAGTCAATTCATTTCTACCCTAAGGTCATTCCTTTTCAATTGTTTGATAAAATTGTTGAAACACTTTGCCTAATTGTCTTTTGTGATTTAAATCATTGTGGTTTATTAGTTGTTAGTAGATTTCCGGTGACCTAAAGACAAACAAGTATTCACCAGATTAAATCCATCTAGCACGTATGCCTCGACCGAAGGGTCAAGCACGTGATCCAACTAGACCATCTCTTATGGATTTAGTAGAACGTTATTTGTGTTTTTTCAGAAATGTTGATTGTTCTGATGCTTTTTATGCCCTTATGCTGGCTTAGTTGTTTGACTAGTACTAGTACTGAAACGCTGGTTCACATGGCGTAATGTGACTAAGTTCTTTTGTGATAACTGCTAGACAACCAGTCCACCACGTGTAGTACTTGGATAGATGAGTAGAATCTATATCCAAATGTTAATGAAATAGTCTTTATTGATGTAAATTTCCTATGTCTATTCAGCAACCTATTTGGTGTTTTGCGGCAAGTCACTTCTGCCACGTGTTACTTATATACTTGCATGAGAAAGAGTCCGAACAAGATTTGAAAATCAAGAAACAAATTACAGAAGTGATGATATGCATCTGTATGTTTTATAATGCGTTAATGACTATATGTCAACTCATCAGTATGCCACCAAATGAGGGTGTCCGAGAGAAAAAAAAAAAAAAAAATTCCCCGAGATAATGGAAAAGGCCCAGTACCGGGGCCAGAACAAGCCCCACTAGCCATACAACAAAAATGTAGAATATAATAACTATTTCTACGAGAAAATCCACTTGTCTTCGATAAGATAGGAGATCCTACGAAGGCTGAGAAGCTAGTGAGCACATCTTCAATTTCTTACACAGGAACGTCTCGCGTATCCTTTCAACTGACTTATGGTGGGAAGCAAGGAGGAAGACAATGACAATTGAATAGTTAGGAATTTAAGGTGGGAATAGTTTAAGACTGTAATATATGACAAGTATACACCCAAAAGCTATCGCAAAAAGAAAGAAATGGAATTTAACAATCCGAAGCAAAGGAAGAACAACAATTACTCCATACGGCATGATGTTCTGCAATACGTCAAGATATGCGCTAGAGCAAGTAGACACATATGGAAAGATGGTTAAAAGAATTCTGTGTCGGACTGAGGCAAGAGATTAGAATGGCTTGGGCAAGCCATGGTGGATCGTCTTACGTGGAGTCGCTTAGCAAAGCGTTATGCATTGAGGCAGCAATGCTGGGAGAGAGACCAGCAACTGCGCCTACGTCTGCACCTCCACAAACTCGGGCTCAGAACTTTTGAGAAAGAAAAAGAGAATGGGATATAGTAACCCTGGCCAAGCTAAGGAAAGGGCCATGGCAGGAGCAGACGTCCCAGCAACGTGGCTATGACACCTCAAAACGGATGGGGGATAACAAGTATGGGACTCCACCCTGCCCAAAGTGGAACAAGAACCATGGAAAACTCTCCAGGACTGGTAATGAAGGTTGTTGCATAGTAACTGGAATGAACATTATACAAATCGTTACCCGAATAAGCAACAAAGGGCGGGTCTCAGGCTAAACTACGCCTGTTCAGACTCTGCATTTGAGCAATCCAAGCTTTGCCCAACCATACCAAGAGCAGTAACCACACCAGCGATAGTAACAACAACAATAATAGCACATGTGTGCTTGAATTTAGAGCTAAGCATAAAAATTATTCAAGTTGGAGTGAACAACTCGTATGTTATGCCGATGAGAGACTTATACATAATTTTAGGAATGGAATGGATAGTTGAGAACTATGCCACCATCATTTGCAATGAAAGTCAAATTTCTTTTCGACCACGGGGAAGAAACTGACACGTTTTCATGGGATCAGCATGGGTAGGAGAAAGACGATCATCTCCGCCCCTCAAGCAACAAAGATGATAAGAAAATGGTGTCCACCCTACCTTGTGTACTTGCACAGAAAAAAAAAAAAAAAAAAAAAACCGAGAAAAGTATAGGAGACGTGACAATCGTACGTGAATTTCCAAATGTTTCCTGGAGATTTCACCGGGGTGCACCCGTTCTTTTGTAAAAGAATAAAGATGGCACATTGAGAATGTGTATCCTCTACCGAGGATACACATCAACTTATAGAGAGTTGAACAAGGTGACACTCAAGGACAGGTATCCTCTATCGAGGATAGACGACTTCTTCAAGCAACTCAGAGGAGTGAGTGTGTCCTCAAAGCTAGATTTAAGGTCTAGGTACCATTAACTATAGATTCGATGAGAAGATGTACCCAAGGTGGTCTTCCGAACTAGATATAAACTCTATGAGTTCGTAGTGGTGTCATTTGGATTGACCAATGCACCAGCCATGTTTGTGGACCTCATTAATCGAGTGTTCCACCCATACTTAGGCAAGTTGTCTTAGTTTTCGTAGATGATGTCTTGATCTACTCGAGGAACGAGAAGGACCATGAGAAACACCTGAGGATAGTCTAAAAAAAAAAGTTGAAAACAGAGCATCTTTATGCCAAGTTCAACAAGTGCGAATTTTGGCTCAACGAAGTCACTTTTGGGACATATTGTCACATTAGAAGGGATCAAAGTGGACCTTGAGAAAAGTACAAGTTGTACACCAATGGAGACCGCATACTAACCCTAATGAGATCGGAAGTTCCTTGGGATGAACAGATTACTATCACAGATTCATAATTCATAGAAGGATTTTTTCAAATAGCAAAGTCAATGACACAGTTACCCTAGAAGGGAATCAAATTTTCTTGCACAAAAAAAAAAAAAAATGTGAGAAAAGATTTCAAGAGCTCAAGGAGAAGTTAACTACCTCACCAGTGTAAGTTGTTCCAACAGCTGATAAGAATATGTGGGTTGTACAGACGCGTTCAAGGAGAGTACTTAGTTGCATGTTAACGCAAGAAGGAAGAGTGGCAACATACGCATCACGATAGCATTAACCACATGAATTGAACTAGCCAACTCATAAACTAGAATTAACTGCAGTAAAGACCATAAAAGTTTGAAATACTTTTTCGAGCAAGAAGATCTTAACATGAGACAGTAAAGATGGCTCGAACTAGCGCAGGACCGCGACTGTAGTATTAACTACCACCCAGGCAAAGCTAACAAGGTAGACGACTCCTTGAGTCGTAAGACTCAACTTAAGTTGGGATCTCCCCTTACTTAGGAAGAGGAACCCATGAAAGATTTTAGTAGAATGAATTTAGAAGTGGTTCAACCACTAGAATCTGTAGAAAGGATTATTGCCACGATGGTAATAACACCCAACTTTATAGGAAAGCTGATAATGCAAAAAAAAAAAAAAAAAAAAAAGAGAATGAGACCTTGGAGAGAATACATTATCAATAGGAATAGGCAAGCCTGGACGTTACCACTAGACGTTGGATGCTGCGTTAATGATTGAAGAAAGATTGTGTATCCCACACTATGAGAAACTCAAAGATGAGATAATGAGCGAGGCTCATGACACATCATATACTAGCCACCAGGGAAGCACAAAATATACCAAGACTTGAATAGACAAATTCTAGTGGGAAGGTATGAAGAAAGATATAGCTTCACTTGTTGAGAAACTCCTAGCATGCCAACAAGTGAAAAAACTTGCACCAAACACTGTATGAAAAGTTACAGCCATTGAAGATTTCAGAGTGCAGGTGGGAGCACATTGCAAGAGAGGTAATAGTGGAGTGACTCACGAAATGCGCTCGTTTTGAACCAATACTGATCGCATACGGATCAGACAAACTAGCCCAATTATATGTCTGAAAAATTATGCGTTGCACGGCGTGCCCGTGTCAATTACTTCAAACAACGATTCGAACACCCAGACTGTAGATGAACTTGCATAAGGAATTAGGCACAAGATTTAATTTCAGTGCTATCTTCCACCCACAAACAGATGGACAGTTTGAGATAACAATTCAGATTCTCGAAGACATGTTAAAAGTAGTAGAACTAGATAGAGGTGGGAGTGAGGAATCAATGTTACCATTGATTGAGTTTGCCTATAACAATAGTTATCAGGCAAACGTCGATATGGCGTCTTATACGGCATTATGTGGAATAAAATGCAAATCACCATTTTATTGAGATGAAATAGGTGAAAGGATAATTTGAGGGCCAAATATGACTGGCGAAATGATTGAGATAGTTTGTCATATTAAGATAAAGAATAAAATAAGCACAAGATAGACAGAAATCGTATGCTGATACGCGCCGAACTAAGTTAGATTTTAAAGTAGGAGGCAAAGTCTTCCTAAAAGTATTACCCTCCAAGGGAATAACTAGGATTGACGTAAAAGAAAAGATTACACCACAACTTGTGCGACCATATGAGATTTTAGAAAATAGGCCCAATAGCCTATAGATTGGTGTTACCGCCAAGTTATGAGAATGTCCAATGTTTTTCACATATCCCAATTCAAGAAGTATGTTTTGGATCCAAATGACGTGATCCACCCAAAACGAAATGGTCCTTAGCTCAAATTTGAGCTATGAAGAAAAGCCAAAAGACATCTTGGATCGTTAAGAGCAACCGCTTAGAAACGAGTTCATCACTTTGGTGAAAATCCATGGAGACACCATGGATAAGAAGAAACTACATGAAAATTTGAAGGTAAGATACTAGAAAGATATCAGAACTGGTGCGATAATATGCAAATTTCGGGACGAAATTTTTGTTAAGGGGGGGTAGTATGTAGTAGCCCGCTATTTTATTTTATGATTAAGATTAGTAAATGCGATATTTAAATTATTGCATCCTCAGTTATTTTTAATCCAGTGATTAATTTCCTGTTAAGTTAGCCTAGATATTTGAATTTAATGCAATTGCATGTTATGATCGCAATCGAATTATTGAGCCAGTCAATAATTTATAATTTTAGATTTATAACTGACTTAGTAAAGTCAGGTTATTTTTTTTTTTTACTTGCAATAGAAATATCATTTCTATGTATTTACCTTTATCACTCGAGTCGTGGATTTATTTCAGCTTGTGAAGTGAATTAAATCTACAGATTTAATTTAGATTTATTCTACAAGTCACGATGTTAATGGATGAGAAGTCAACAATCAAAATATGAGAATTTTTAGAGTATTTTGTATTTTTAGCAAGACCCGAGATTAATAACATATATAGATTTACCAACAGAGAATGATTTATTTTATTCATCACATCACAACTTTACAACTTATTATTCACTACATCCCTATTTCCTACCTACTACATCAAGAAAACAAACCAAACTTCCTACCTACTACATCAAGAAAAGAAAAGGGAAGGCATGCGTGTGGGAACAAAATCAGCCATTTTAGTAGACTACTCAAGTATAGCCATTAATGCACTCCTTCAAATAAACATATCAGCCAACAACACTCTTCATTCATTCCCTTAGACACCAGATTTTAGACACCAGATTTGAGAGAGAGTAAGATGATTTCTGCTGCCAAACCTTGAGAGGTAAGTCTTGATTCGAATTTCCTCCATTCTTCTTTAGTACCTCCTGAAATTGTCAAGAAACAATATTTGCTGTTTCAGCTTTCATCTCATTGAATCCAATCAACAACATCAGCTACCAACACAAAACAATTGCAAGGTATCTATACTAAGCTCCTTTATTTCGAATCCAGTTTGCATATCATCCAACAAGTATGTTATTTTCTAAAGAATTCAGAATAAGCATAAATAACATAATCATTTTTCCCATATAGAAACAACAGACTTCACTAACACAAGATTATAGAAAAACAAGAGCTCACTAGACTCATGAACAATAGCTTTAGAAATCTCTTTCCCTTCCACGAGAATCATGAAATCCCTAAGGTGTGAAGATGATTCATATTGCATAATAACCATAGCGTTTGAATTGAATTAGCATTTTTGGGGAAAGGGGAGAGGTACTTTGCTGTACCTGTTTCTGTAAACCGGGAGAGGGGTGACTTCCTGTTCCGTCAAACCGAGGGGAAGCAACGATGGTGAAGCTTTTACTGTCTCGCCCGAAGTCGAGTAAGGCAGCGGCCTTTCGCGATAACAGGTCGACGATGACTCTCACCGAATCACAGAGCGGCGACGCCTTGTGGAAAGAGAAGCTAGGGCTCAATTCTTTTGAGTTTGTGTATTTCTGAAATTGCGGAATTGAGAGGAGAAACGATGGTGCGTCGGCCTCACCATAGCTCGGAAGAGCAACAGCGGTGATTCGTGGTGCCTTCACCCAGCACTGACAGCGATGGAAGGAGCCGACCTCGTCGGACCTCAGAACGGCGTCAGAAGCGGCCCCGCTCGCCGGTTACTCGGTGACGGCGGTGGAGGCGATTTCTGATTTGGGAAATTAGGGCTCACCTTCTTTCTACCTCGCATCTGTGAAGTGAGAGGAGAGACGCCAGTTTTCAGGAGACGGCACAAGCCGAAGAACGGCGTCGACTCCGCCGGAATATCTGAAGCGTGATCGAGCCCGGGAAGTGGCGGCGATGTCGCCTGAGCCGAAGGAACCTAGGGCTCGATTGGGTTGCTTCGTCGAGACTGAGGAAGGTGAAGACGGCGAGAGAAGAGGACAGACGATGGGTCGGACTTCAGAAGGCGGCGATGTCGCCGGATTTTCAGAGCCGAGGTGACGGCGGCGACTCCAGAAAAGAGCTAGGGCTCAATTTGTAAAATGTGAAGGGGAAATCGCAGAGGAGAAACAGAGAGAGAGGGGTGGAGTCAGGGGCGAAAGCAGAGCCGACGAAGGCAGGCGACGACTCGCCGGAGAAGGTCACCCGCGGCGGTAGTTTTCAGGTGAGAGGAGAAGGCTGCGTGTGCAGCCGTGAATGTGAGAAGAGAGATGGGAGATGGGTTGTTAGATTGGACCTAAGAGTTATTTGAGGAGTGGGCCGAAATTATGGTAATTTGGGCTTCTTTGTTTTTGGGCTAAGGAATTCTTATATGGATTAGCAATGGGCTAGCATTATTTAATTATTTGGGCCCAGACTGATGGGCTGAAAATGCTAGACTTCTTTTAATAATTTGGACTGCTTTAACTATTGAGCCCAAGTAGAGATTAATTATAGATTTGTTAATCGATGAATTAGACTCAATTATTTTTAATTACTGATAAATTGAGACGATGTTATTAATTAGTAAGCGGGCTAGAATATCCTAAGAAGGGTGGATTAATTAAGATTAATAATCCGATATCATAAGACGAGCTTTAATCCAATAGTTAGATTATTAATTAAAGGAATATGAGTCATGCATATTTATTTTACGCATTCTCATTTATTTGAGAATTTTCATCGAGTTAAGGTTTGACCTTATGTTCTCGCATTAAAGGTTAAGCGCAAGAGTAAGAACTAGTCAAGGGGTTACTGAACTGTAGCAAAGCTTTGCTATCAGGTGGGCATTACTTTCATATATATCAAATGAGTTTAAATGTTACGTTCAAGCAAGTTATTCATGATAAAATCTTTGAGTTAAAGTTATTTCAAGTATTGTCTTGCCATAAAATGTTTAAATTTTAGTATGATATCTATCTGCTTTGGCTTTGCCAATGATGCAATCGAATTCGGGTCCTGAGCAGTTGATAGCTATCCTGCCAGGGCTAGTGTACACCAGTGACCGTGAGTCATCTAGCGGGTTGGCCGGTCAAGTGACCGTGAGAGGTGGCCACCTCTCCGGCACAAAGTTCCAGATATGATAGATTACAAGAGAACTTAGTCTGCAGACGAACTTTAAGAATCACAAATGAATTTAGTAAGCTTGGACCTTTTAGCTAAAACTCCCTTGCTGTACTGTTTATGATGGCATGACAATTTATAGTTTTTACGCAATGATGTGTATATTTAGGCATACGTGCCCACTGAGTACTTTTGTACTCAGCCCTGCATATATTTCTAAATGTGCAGGTTGAGAAATGGCTGATGAAGATGAAGTGATGAGCGGAGCTTTTGTCATGAGTTTAAAATGGACTCTTGGATACATGTCTTCATACATGTAATCAGATTATGTTATTCCGCTGCATACTCTCAAGTAATATGTCTTTAAGCTAAGTCGGGTTCATCCGAACTCACGAGTTAATCGAGTCCTTGTGACTAAACAACAGTTATCTTATGATTGTCCCTCCTTAACAATGATTTGATTTCGAGCCTTCATTATTTATTCACCCCCTTTCTATCCCCGCTTCTAATCTCCCTCCCTTAGTCACGGTTTCCCCGATTTAATTATCCTTAATTAGGTTCGGTCGTGACAAAGACGCCGTCGCCGAGTCCCTCCTCCAGCCTCCGTTCAGCAAGGGAATAGAGGCCAAGCAGCCGGTGATACGCCGTCGCTGAAGGCCCATCCTCCCTAAAACAAAAACCTCTAACAGCCGCACCACAATAAACCATCTGGTTGATGCTGCCGTCAAGGTTCCCCAGGCCCCACAGCAGCCCCAAAAAGGTTCCGATGACTCGAGGTGTGAAAGTTCCAGCCGGTAAGATGCTGTCGCTGAGCTCCCCCACCCCAATATCAGACCCAATCACACCAAAAACCACCAGACCAAAGTCGTGAGGAGATCTCATCTCAGCCGGATTGCCACCGGACTCAAACTCGTTTTTTTATTTTTCTGTATACTTGATTACATTCAATTCAATAGCAGTCAATCACGAAACATCATTTACACGGTAAATTAGATGAGCACTTGTGAAAGTTTTGGAAACTGATTTTTTTATTTTATTTTCTAAATCTCTTGATACGTAATACTAAAATTTGCTATATAGTAGTAATTCATAGTATACTTAGAGAATTTTCAACATGTGACCACTTTTTTTTTTTTTGAATAAATAGAAATTTTATTTATCGCTTTTTAAGTCAAATCGCCACCTTACAATCCAGAATCATGAAAATAATTAGTTCAAAAATAGCTTTTGAACTTTAGCATTATTGCCACCTCTCACTACTATCATCAACTAACACTGCCTCACTACCATATCTACATCACTTTCTTTGTTATTGAACCTTCTGTCATTTTTCTGTGGGAAATTGACACATGTATGCCACATAGATAGTAATATGCCACGTAGAAGCCAAGTCAGTTACAATTTGATCGTAATTGCTCGCAGTGGGAAACATCAGAAGAACACTAAGTTCGTGTATTTATATTCAAAAAATAAAGTTCATAGGAAAAATAAGAAAATGCTAAAAGTTCATATATTTACATGCAAATAACCCTTTATTTTATTACGAGTTCTAGCTAATTTCGTTTATTCTGGCAACAATTAAGGAAACAATAACAAGATTATTCTGTGATATCTAATTTGTTCTTATACTTTATTTTATGCTTGCATCTGTGATTTTCTGTGTTTATCAATATTTTATTTTAATTCATTAGATAATTGCGCCTAAAAAGATTCATTAGATAATTCCAAATATTTAATGGATTGAAATTAATTATACAACCAATTGAATGAGTCATACGTAATTGTGATTTAGGTTTGATTAGTGGTAAATTGACACGTCAAGGTCAAGTGGAAAAATCAGTTTTAGTTCAATAACCGTGCGTCGGAGTTTTTGGTTTTGAATCGAATTTCTCTAGAAATTAATATTGTCGACTCATTAAACTTATAATGTCTCTGGAATTCTTCATTAATTATTGGAATTTTCTATTTATTCTTCACGATTGGAATAATTGCCTTTAATTTGAATTTTATTTATTTATTTTTAGGTTTAATATTTTCTTAGTTTAATCCTCAAATTTCGTAGGTCACGTTGGAGGCTCTAATTGGAGAAATTTTCGCCAGTAATTTGGGGGGACGATTTTGCTTACTAATGTCTGCGCCAATGTGGACATATCGACTGACTGGCGAATATTTTTAATGAAAAACGACGCACCATTAATCATGACATTAAATAACTTAACGTGAGACTATTTTTTATAAAAGAAGATCAATAATGGTTCCCCATTTTTCTTATTGGTCACTAGAACCTCAACCTATTGATTTGGAGGAAAAGCATCTTACCAACTAAGCTGCACTTCGTTGTCATTTTTTTAATTCACACAGATAAGATTTAAATATGCAACTAAATTATAGTATTAATCCAAAATAAACTTATGAAAATCTTTTTGTTGTTCAAATATATACCTAATCTACTTTTAGAAACTAAAAATACAAAGACTAATTAAAGTTTATGGCTATATCTACAATACATCATATGATATTTTCGTCATCATACAATATCTGCAATACATCATACGATATTGTCGTCATCATCTGCAAATTCTCATAACTCCCCATCGCCATTAACGAGCATTCAAATTGAGCTTCGGCCCTTCCCAAAATCGCTGCAGCCATCGCCTTATCTTTATTACTCCAATCCACTATTGAATCTTCAGGTTGATTTCTCGTTGAGTGTATTTGTCTTTGGAAATGGATTGAACTTCATTCAAGATAAGATTGAATCTTTGTTCCATTTCCTCGACAGATTCATTCTTGAGCATGAGGAAGGAGTCGAACTTCTGGCAAGCTATCGATAGCTAATTCTCCTTGATTTCCTCGGAACCTACGCACATTCTTTCCAGAATGTCCCACATCTCCTTTGCAGTTCCGCACTTGATGATCTTCATGACATGCTTGTCGGGAACAGTGCCGAAGATGATGTTTTTGGCGAGGTTGTCTAACTCATCTTGCTTCCTTTCTTCTGTGGTGAAGTCTGCCTTTGACTTGGGCTGGACCTCATCGTAAGGATCCTGATGGAGATCATTAGGAACCCTTTTGACAGTTTCGGTGATGGTGATCGGTCCGCTGGTGATGACTTCCCACATTCGGCAATGTTGGGCGGTGAGGAAGCTTTCAAGCCGAAACTTCCATATGTCGTATTTTTCAATACTAAATATAGGTAGAGAAGATAATCTGCTGTGGTTAGTCTCCATCAAAAAAGAGAGAACAGATAACAGCAGATAGAGCAAATAGCAAGCACAAAAAGAAAGAGTAAAACTTTTTCGAGACCTTTAAGAAAAAGGATCTAGTTCAAATAGAACCTAGTCAGATGCAGATAGTTCTTGCGAACAACCTGCTCTGATACCAATTGTTAGGTCCTGAGGGTCTCGAATAGGTGTATAGGGGGGGAATACACCTATAGGCTATTTTTGACTTAATCTGCTGACCTAAATCAGAGGGATCTCAGTCAGAGATCAAAACGAAACTTTGCACTCAAACAAGGACTCCTGTTTTACTGAAATCAGTTTTGACCAACAGGATTGACGACTGATACTGAAAGCTCTTCAGTAATGAGTTATCAGTTAAGTTACTGGAACTTAACTGATCCAAGTAAGGGCTTCAGTCGTGTTTGCAAAGATAGAGATGATATCACTCTTCCTTACTATCAGAGGATAGTTCAGTCAGATTGATATCATACGCAGCGGAAATTAAACTTAGTTTCGTAATAGCCTCGGTGGAGCAGGTTGTTGGATTAAGGTTTCTCTTTGCTGTTATTCAGTGTTCAGTTTTATCAATTGAAATAACACAAGTAAGAATGTAAAACTGAAAGCTGTAAATAACACAGAGACTTTTACGTGGTTCGGAAAAACCCTTTCCTACATCCACGGTTGGTTGATCAGACCAACAATCCACTCCGCAAGTGCTTCACTGGTGCACTGCAAACCGTACCCGTGTGCTTGCCTGGTGCACACAACCGTAAACTGAAGAAAACCCTTCTTCAGCACCCACACACCTCGCGTAGGATTTCCCTGCTAAGCACACCTCGTGCTCAGACTTTTCACTCAGAGTTCAGAGTACCTTCCTGAACTCCGAACCACTCAAACACTCTTATGGGGAGGAGGTTTGAACGAGTGCCAACTATACTTACAAAGAACAAGTTCTTTGAAGCAAGTTTGACCTTTGGCTTCTGGATAAACAGATATATGCCTAGGGTCTAAGAGAATGTATGTAATCAGCAGTGACTGATTTTGGCTTTGGAATTCTCTTCTTCGATTCAAGCTTTGGGGCGGTTATGCTTTAGGCTGAGTAGCAATTTTGGCAGAGCTTCAGCTTATGTCGTTGAATCGGTGAAGGTTGAAGTGATCCTCGAGCGCTATTTGTAGGAGAACTCTTGAATAGATCCGTTGGCGTAAATCGTCCTCAAGATTTCTTCCGTTGGAGAGCAATTCGAATTTGGGCTGAGGCTTCAATCTTCGAGGTTCCTTGTCTGTGTGGAAACGGCTCTCTTTGATGGACAGGAGATGTGACATCTCTGAAAAGTAACCACCAGATAGGAATGACCTCTGCAGAGATAAGATATTCTGAGATCTCTGCATTTAATGTGGTTGTACTTGTGCGTACGTGGATTCCTCTGAACGTTGGAATATCAGTCCTAGGAGGAATGTTCAACTGATACTTGACTTTAGTATCAGTCCTTTGCGCACATTAAATAATCAGTCTTCAACTTATTCTTCAAGTGATACTTCAGTTGGTATCTGCAGTCTTCAGTCTTCAGTCTTCAGTCTTCGACACCGCAACTAAACTAGAAACGAACTCTAACACTTGAGTTCTAAACGATTCTAGTCTATTACATATAAGTCCTATGAATTTTGGTATCATCAAAACAAGGGTTAGGATATTCCACAAGGTTCCCAACAACTTGTTTTTTTAATCTAAATACACGAACTTAGTGTTTGTCTGATTTTTCCCACGACGAATAATTTTGATCAAATTAAAACTGAATTGGCGCCCACGTAGCATATTATTATCTGAGTGGCATACACATGGAAATTTCTAATTTTTATTAAAAAAAATAAATTGACAAAAAAATAAAATAAATTAAAAGAGGTATCAATTCTTCACCCCCACTATTTGCGTAAACAACAGAAACCCTACAAAAAGAGAAAACCCAAAAGACAAACCCATATAATTCATCTTCCCCACTCTGCGCAAACAACAAAAATTCTTCAAATTAAAAAGAAACTCATTCATCTACCAATTGTCGCTATCACTCTGACTCTGTGCTAATTTTTGTGAACTCTCTCCACTCTCTAATTTTTGTCTCTAATTGAAGGGTAGGATTATTCCTTGATACACCCAGCCTGACAGTGTTGTTCGTGGCCAGGGGACGTCGAAGTTGGCTAGAGTAATGGGGAACAGGTAGGTCCTTAATCACTATTTATACTTAAATTATGATCTTGATTGATAAAGTATTACTAATATTTTATATTTTGATAATTTTGAAAGAAAATAAATCACCATTAGAAAGTTGTGCCCTTATTGTTAGGCTAATGGATAAAAGAGTGACAGTTCTATTATATGTATATGTATGTATTCATTTGTCGATTCCTGCAGCAAACATTATTTTTTAATACCCAAATTTATCAGGATCGAATTCATACCTCCCGACAAATTCATTAAAAATATGGGTTATTTGCGTCTAAATACATGAACTTTCACCATTTTATGATTTTTCCCACGAACTTTTTTTTTTGAATCTAAATACACGAACTTAGTGTTGTCTGATTTTTCCCACGACGAATAATTTCGATCAAATTAAAACTGAATTGGCGCCCACGTAGCGTATTATTATCTGAGTGGCATACACATGGAAATTTCTAATTTTTTATTAAAAAAATAATTTGACAAAAAAATAAAATAACTTAAAAGAGGTATCAATTCTTCACCCCACTATTTGCGTAAACAACATAAACCCTACAAAAAGAGAAAACCCAAAAGACAAACCCATATAATCCATCTTCCCCACTCTGCGCAAACAACAAAAATTCTTCAAATTAAAAAGAAACTCATTCATCTACCAATTGTCGTTGTCACTCTGACTCTGTGCTAATTTCTGTGAACTCTCTCTACTCTCTAATTTTTGTCTCTAATTGAAGGGTAGGATTATTCCTTGATACACCCAGCCTGACAGTGTTGTTCGTGGCCAGGGGGCATCGAAGTTGGCTAGAGTAATGGGGAACAGGTAGGCCTTTAATCACTATTTATACTTAAATTATGATTTTGATTGATAAAGCATTACTAATATTTTATATTTTGATAATTTTGAAAGAAAATAAATCGCCATTAGAAAGTTGTGCCCTTATTGTTAGGCTAATGGATAAAAGAGTGACAGTTCTATTATATGTATATGTATGTATTAATTTGTCGATTCCTGCAGCAACATTATTTGGAGTTCTTACACATTGACCATATGTTTAATGTCTTTTCAGTAGTCCTAGGATATGTTGTTATGTTTCTTAGGTCGATTATTAATGTGATTGATTTTATTTGCAGTGATCAATTCACCATCTTTTTACACGACGAAGGTAATTTTGAATATATGGAAAATTCTAACTATTATGTTGGGGGAAATTTGTTGGGAGGTATGAATTCGATCCTGATAAATTTGAATATTTCGATATTGAGGATGAGGTTAAAAAATTGGATTTTGTATCTTGGTATAAGATATGCTCCCAAATTCCTGACTAATTCGTATAGAGTTTGGAAGGGGAAAATGAGGGGGATAGGCATAAGGTTGTTGATGATAATGTTGAGCAAAATGTGGGTGGAGATAATGAGTGGAGTGGTGATGATGATGTGGATTATTATCCATCTGAAAGTGAGGAAATTGATGATGAGCTAATTGATATTGAATTATCTAATGATAATGATGACGATGATGTAGAAGATAGGAGAAATAAGAAAGGTGATGATATCTTTGGACTTAATAATAATTATGTTGGCTGTGAGAATGGATTAAGAATAGATGAGAATATTTCTAATTATGTAGATTTTGAGGGTGATGTGCATTCATCTGAAAGTGATGAGGATGCAGAGTCAGGCTGTATTAAGTCTAAGTGAATGAAGATTGTTTATAATCCTAAGTGTGATCATAAAATCTTAGATATTGGAATTGAGATGCATTTTCAAGATGGGTTTGAGTGTAGAGAGGCCCTTACATGGCAGATTTATACACTTTAAGAGGGTTTCAAAAGATCAGTTAGAGGCCTACTGCAATTCACCTTGTCCTTGGAGGGTATACGCTAGTGTTGTAAGAGCTGATAACACCTTTGAAATCAAGGTGTATGGAGATGAGCACAACTGTCCTAGGGTTATGAATAATAAGCTTTTAAGTGCAAAATAGATTGCCAAAAGATACTTGAATGTGTTCATGCTTAGACCAAACTTGATTGTAAAAGATTTAAAAGCAGATATCCTACAGAGATATGCAACTGAAGTCCACAAAGATAGAGTTTACAAAGCTAAGGCCATTGCCATAGAGCTCTTAAGAGGGTCAGTAGAAGAACATTATGCCTCACTAAGGAGATATATAGCAGAATTAAGAAAGGTTGATAGAGGTGGAAGATATGAGTTGCTTTTGGGTGATGCGGCTGTTTTCAAGGGACTCTACATGGGTTTCAGCTCACTGGTGAAAGGTTTCAAGATAAGCTGTAGGCCTATTATTGGACTTGATGGTTGCATCTTGAAGACTTATACTTGGGTGGAATTTTGATGTGTGCTGTTGGCAAGGATGGAAACAACCAAATATTTCCAATTGCTTGGGCTATAGTTGAGGTAGAGAATGAGCAATGTTGGACATGGTTTCTAAAGTGTCTCATTGAGGATCTTGGGATAGCAGATGGGGCAGGATGGACATTTATTAGTGACCAACAGAAGGTAAGACTTTATACTTCATTTTTTTTCTCTTAAGTATAATTACTTAATTACTTACTGATTATTGTGAATGTTTTCAATTTTCAGGGGCTTCTAAATGCAGTCAATACTTTGACGCCATTTGCAGAGCACAAAAATTGTGCATGCGATGTGTACATGAATTGGAATAAGCTACACAAGGGACAAACATTGAAAAATCTTTTATGGAAATATGTTAGAAGCACCTATGTGGAGGAATATAAATCAATGCTTGAAGATATGAAGGCAGAAAGCCGAGCTGCTTACGAAGACTTCATTGAGAGAGATATAAAGAAATTTTGTAAGGCTTTTGTTGTGGAATTGCTTGAAAGATGATCAACGCAGCAAGAACAGAAAATAAATGAACACAAACAAGATTTACGTGGTTCGGATTTTTCAATCCTACATCCACGGAGAAGAAACGATCCACTCTATTTCACTATGAACACTCAAGAACTTTACAATTACAATTGAGAACTCTCAACACTAGAAGAAGTGTATAGCCTACAAATCTATCAAGATTGCTATGTATCCTCACTCTCAACTAGTTTACAGTAATGGAAATTCTTAAGCAACAACTCAACAACTAACCTAGGTATTTAAAGAAAAGAAATAGCAGCTGAGACGGTTGAGCTGTGCGCTGGCTTCTAAGTCAGAGGGGAGAAAAGTCAAAGCCAGCGAAATCAAGGCAGCGAAATCAATGCCAGAGAAATCAACGCCAGAGGAATCAAGTCCAGAGGAATCAAGTCCAGAGGACTCAAGTGCGCCAGAGCGGAAGCCGTTTCTCTAGCGAGAGCCGCGAATTCGGCCAGAGTGTTTTAACTAATTTTATCAACCTAAAACTGAACTCTTTTAACTCTTACATATTTGCTAACTGACCCCTCGGCTATAGACTAATTGTATGCAGATACTTTACTCACAATTCTCCACCTTATCTAATACAATTAGAATACGCTGAGTTACCTGCATGTACCTGCACAGATTAGACATAAAACTTGCTCTCCTCAAGAGAGCTCATACCAATCAAAGAACAACACTTTTGGAACTTAACAGTTGGTAAAGATTTGGTAAGCATATTTGAAGTATTATCATCAGTTAACACTTTCTCTATTATAACTTCACCTTTGTCAACTAAATCCCTAACAAAATGAAATCTAACATCTATATGTTTAGACCTCTCATGAAAAGATTGATGTTTAACAAGGTGAATTGCACTTTGATTATCACAAAGAATAGAGACTACCTGTTGATTAATACCTAACTCAGATAGCATACCTCTTAGCCATATACCTTCTTTCACTGCTTCTGTGACAGCCATGAATTCGGCTTCTGTAGTGGAAAGAGCTACTACAGATTGTAATGTAGATTTCCAGCTCACTGCTGTTCCATAAAGTGTAAATACATATCCAGATTGGGACTTCCTTGTATCTATACTTCCTGCATAATCAGAATCAGTAAAGCCAACTAGAGCTTGATTTATATCAGTAGCTCCACCTTGAAATACAATTCCTTTATTCATAGTAGCTTTAATGTATCTTAAAACTCCTTTTAATGCAAGCCAATGTGGTTTTCCTGGATTTGCCATAAATCTACTTACAAGACTAACAGCATGAGCCAAATCAAGTCGAGTACAAAGCATAGAATACATGATGCTTCTTACCACATTTGCATAAGGAATAACACTCATGTCTTTAAGCTCTTCACTAGTAACAATACATTGACTACTAGACAGGTTAACATGTTGAGCTATAGGAACCTGAGCAACTTTTGCTTCATTCATATTGAATTTTAACAATACTTTCTTCAAGTAATCAGATTGAACAAGCATAAGTTTCATATTTTTCCTATCTCTCTTGATATCCATACCAAGAATTCTTCTAGCAATCCCTAGATCTTTCATATCAAATTCAGCACTCAGTGATTGCTTTACTTTATCAATTTCAGTACTAGAACTACTAGCAATAAGCATATCATCAACATACAATAGTAAGTAAACAACCACAGACTTAGCAACTTCTTTCAAGTATACACATCTATCATGCAATGTTCTCTTGAAACCTATACTTATCATGAATTCATCAAACCTTTTATTCCACTGTCTTGGACTTTGCTTCAGTCCATACAAAGACTTTTTTAAGAGACATACCTGACCTTCACAACCAGCTACTTCAAATCCCTCTGATTGATTCATGTATATAGTTTCTTCTAACTCACCATTTAGAAAAGCTGTTTTAACATCCATCTGTTGCAATTCTAAATCTAGGTGTGCAGTTAGAGCAAGTATAAGTCTAATAGAACAGTGTTTAACAACAGGAGAAAAGATTTCATTAAAATCTATACCTTCTTGCTGAGAGAAACCTCTAGCAACTAACCTGGCTTTATACCTGATTACCTCAATGCCTTTGTGAACCTCCACCTTTTTCTTGTATAACCATCTACATGTTACACATTTCTGGTTCTTAGGTCTGTCAACCAAGATCCAAGTCTTATTTTTCAATAAAGACTCTATTTCCTCCTCCATAGCTTTGATCAATTGCTTGCTTTCAGAGCACTGAATTGCTTCTTTATAGGACTTAGGCTCTCTGTAATTTACCTCTTCAGCTACTGAGAAAGCAAAGCTAACTTGATCTGCATCAGAGTATCTGGCTGGAGGTCTGGTAATTCTCCTAGCTCTGTCACGAGCTAGATGATAATCACTGAGATCCTCAGTGTTATCCTTTTGTTGATCATCTTCCTCCTGTTTTATACCTGTCACTTCTGATACTCTAGACATTTCATCATTAATAGGTGTGTTATCACTAGTTTTATCAGTGTTTACTTCAACTCCTTTACTAGTATACTCAGTAGTAGATTGCTCTTTTAGAGGCATTATGTTTTCTTTAAACACTACATCTCTACTGACTAGAAGTTTTCCCTTTCCAGATTCTATGCACCAGAGCCTATACCCTTTAACCCCTGTTGGATATCCCACCATAACACATTTCAATGCTCGGGGTTCCAACTTATCCTGCCTAACATGCATATATGCTAAGCATCCAAATTTTCCCAAGTTTAAGTAATCAGCAGCCCTACCAGTCCACAGTTCTTCAGGAGTTTTAAACTCAATAGTACTAGAAGGGCATCTATTTATAAGATGAGCAGCAGTGGTGACTGCTTCTCCCCAAAATTTTGGTGGCAAACCTGAGCTAGAGAGCATACACCTAACTCTCTCAAGGAGAGTTCTATTCATTCTCTCTACAACCCCATTCTGTTGGGGATTTCCAGGTACTGATTTATGTCTTTTAATTCCCCTATCTTTACAATATTCTTGAAATTTTTCAGAGGTGAATTCTAAGCCATTGTCAGTCCTTAAGCATTTCAACTTACATCCCTTTTCATTCTCAACAACACTACACCACTCAACAAATTTATCAAAGGCATCAGACTTGTGTTTTAAAATGTAAACCCAGACTTTCCTAGAGAAATCATCTATTAGAGACATGAAATATACTCTTCCACCTATAGTGGTGGTTTTGGATGGACCCCACAGATCACAATGAACATATTGAAGTGGTGCAGATGAGACATGTTTGCCAACATGATATGGAAGTTTCTTGCTTTTACTTAATTCACATGCATCACAATTGTTCAGTTTTGCATCAGCAGATAAACTCAAGATACCCTGTTTCTTTAGTTCAATTAATCCTTTTTCACTAACATGCCCAAGTCTTTCATGCCACAATTCAATATCACAAGTGGAGGCAATTTCAGACTCACCAACAATAGTTTCAGCAACTAAATGATACAAAGTCTGTTTTCTGGTTCCTTTCAAAACAATTTTATCTTCCTTTAAGACATATATATCATTAACATATGATTTAAACTCATAGCCTTTCATTTGTAGTGATCCAAGGGATATCAAATTCCTTTTTAAACTAGGAATATATCTAACTTCAGTTAGGAGCCTTACAGAGTTATCATGTAGCTTTAACTTGATTGCACCAATGCCTTTGATAGGACAGACTTGGTTGTTTCCCAAAACTACAGATCCCAAGTCCTTCATCTGCAAATCAACAAACCAATTCAAGTTAGGACACATATGGAAAGAACACCCTGAATCTAATATCCAATTATTCTCAGTTTTAGAAGATGTGATGTTTAAAGCTTCAGCTTCTTGGAAATTTTCAGCAAGGTCTGCAGTGTCTGATGAGCCTTTTTGAGCTTGTTTTCTTTTCCAGCTGTAGCAGTCTTTCTTGATATGCCCTGGCTTCTTGCAGTAGTGGCATTTCTTGTTTTCCTTCTCATCATCCTCCTTCTTTCCTGATCCTCCATTCTTTTCTTTGAAAGGCTTCTTGAATTTTCCTTTGTTGGACTTTGCTTTGACATTGAGGCTTTCACTTGCGGTTTCTTGCCTGCCATCAGATGCCTTTTGCAACTCCCTAGATTTCAAGGCATTCATGACTTCATCCAGGGAGATAGCAGTCTCACTCCCATACAGCATGGCATCCCTCATGTTGTCATAGGATTTGGGCAGGGCACTAAGGAGCTGGATTGCCTTGTCTTCATCTTCTAGCTTTACATCAATATCAGCCAAATCATCAACGGCTTTATTGAATTCATCCAGTTGATCAGATAAATTCTTCTCCTCTGAAACTCTAAAGGAATACAGCCTCTTCTTCAAGAAGAGCCGATTTGCCAGAGACTTAGTCATGTAGAGGCTCTCCAGTTTAGCCCATACTGCAGCTGTAGTGTCTTCTTTTGACACCTCTCTCAGCACTTTATCTCCCAGATGCAGGATGATAGTGCTATGAGCCTTCTTTTGCATTTCAGTGAACTTCACATTCCCATCTCCTTCTTTAGGTGCCTTCTCTTGGGTCAGAACATCATCTAGGCCCTGTTGAATGAGAACGACCCTCATCTTCATTCTCCACAGGGAGAAATCATTCTTCCCTGTGAATTTCTCGGTGTCGAATTTAGCAATCGACATTTGGTTGATCTCCAGTCTTGAGATTCAGCACGATGTAGCAGTGAAAAGATTGGCGATTCCTCCACCGATCAGAACCTCCTCCGATTTAGATTTCCGCCGATTCAAATCTCGAGCAGTTGGTGTGCGTCGATCTTCCTCTTCCCACAGACGGCGCCACTTGTTGTGGAATTGCTTGAAAGATGATCAACGCAGCAAGAACAGAAAATAAATGAACACAAACAAGATTTACGTGGTTCGGATTTTTCAATCCTACATCCACGGAGAAGAAACGATCCACTCTATTTCACTATGAACACTCAAGAACTTTACAATTACAATTGAGAACTCTCAACACTAGAAGAAGTGTATAGCCTACAAATCTATCAAGATTGCTATCTATCCTCACTCTCAACTAGTTTACAGTAATGGAAATTCTTAAGCAACAACTCAACAACTAACCTAGGTATTTAATGAAAAGAAATAGCAGCTGAGACGGTTGAGCTGTGTGCTGGCTTCTAAGTCAGAGGGGAGAAAAGTCAAAGCCAGCGAAATCAATGCCAGAGGAATCAAGTCCAGAGGACTCAAGTGCGCCAGAGGAATCAAGTGCGCCAGAGCGGAAGCCATTTCTCTGGCGAGAGCCGCGAATTCAGCCAGAGTGTTTTAACTAATTTTATCAACCTAAAACTGAACTCCCTTAACTCTTACATATTTGCTAAGTGACCCCTCAGCTATAGACTAATTGTATGCAGATACTTTACTCACAGCTTTCATCTCCACCTCCGCATGTAGTGACATGATTGATAACAATATCTTGGAGACATTTAATGCATATATATTAAATGCTAGAGGCAAGCATACAATTCATATGTGTGAGGAAATCAGGTGCGCTCTCATGACAAGGCAAGTAAGCAAGTTTAATACTATGTCTACAATGCATGAAAGAATTTGCCCCAATATTATGAATAAGATAGAAAAATTAAGGTTTGAGAGTCGTGAATGCATTGCACATCCTGCATTAGGTGGAAAGTTTGAGGTTCACTTTGAGGATTTTAAATTTGTTGTGAATCTTGGGGGTCGTACATGTACATGTAGAGTGTGGAATTTGATAGGAATACTTTGTGTACATGCCATGTTTGCTATACGGTTCATAAATGCAGATGCGACTACCTTTGTGGATGACTACTATACAGTTAGTAGATATATTGAGGATTATATAAGTTTGGACTAGAACCTGTTAGAGGTTAGAAAATGTGGCCCGAGGTAGAAGGCGCACTGTGAAGCCTCCAATGATAATGAGAATGCCTGGTCAGCCCAAGAAAAAGAGAAGAAGAGCTCCCGAGGAAAAGGATCCCAAATTTCCCCAAAGACGAGGGAGATTTGAAGTACATATGACATGCCAAAACTGTCAACAACAAGAACATAATAGCAGAGATTGCAAGAATGATCCAGTTGAGAAAGTACCTAAAGAAAATGTAGTAATATTTTCTAAATTCAGTTATGTTTATTTAGCCATTGTTAATTGCAATATTATTATATAATTCACTAGGATAAAAAGGGTGGCAGGCTTAAATTCAGAGACAAGGAGAGAATATCCTCAAAGAGCAAATTCTACAAAGGTTATTGCAAAGGAAAGATCATTGGTTGGAAAATGAGTTGGAGTGGTAGGTTTTGAGGGGACTGGGAATATTTACATGAGGGTATGTTGCAAACCTATCAAATTCAATGTATCTTGCTGAAATATTTTATCATATGTTTGTCATTTATGTGACCATTCTAACTCGAAGTATATTTTGTAGATGAATTCTCACAAGAAGGTAACACATGTGAACAAGAATGTTGGAAATGCATCAAGTTCAAGGATTATTGGGAGTAATGTCACTTATATTGATATTCAGCTAACAAAATAGAGTCAGAATGCCCCAACATATGGAAATGACTAATGAGGAATTAGCACAACACTAATGTCAATTGCACTTAACTTTCAGTTTTTGTTTTAGTAATGAATGCTACAAACAAAATTGTTTTGCAAATTGATTCGTTGCTTAGAAGCATACGTGCAATATACATCTTTTTTTTTTGGACATAATTGATGTTATGATCTATATTTTGTAAGATCACGTCGTGAATCATAACAAGCACATTAGTTTCTTCCATTGATATTAGTGTTCATATTTTATTGATTTCTATTAACCAATTTCCGCCTATTCATATTATTTCGACTCCTCTATCAAATTAGTTTTTTTAGTAATATTGTCTTTGAATAAATTTGAAAAAAATGGCTGAACACTACTCCACTCAATGATAAAAAAAATTGATCCAAATATCATACTTATTAAAGATTTTTAATTTTTCGACACAAAAAAAATCGTGAAAAAAATCAGAAAAATATTAAGTTCGTGGGAAAAATCAGAAGACCATTAAGTTAGTGAAAAAAAATTAGAAAATGCTGAAAGTTTGTGTATTTACACTCAAATAACTCTGATGACCATTCCACGTTGGTAGTTCCGGCAGACACATTGACAGTTTCGGCGGACACGTCATCATCAATTTGAAGAAAAATAAAATTCATGGAAAAAATCAGATAAACACTAAGTTCATGTATTTAGATTTAAAAAAATCATGGAAAAAATCAGAAAATGGTAAAAGTTCGTGTATTTACACGCAAATAACCCTAAGGGCCCATTTGGTTTTCGGTTTAGGAATAGTCATGACTAATATTATCCAGGCAAATTAGCGTGGATTAT
>NC_080388.1:48477362-48559862 GCF_028751815.1 Salvia miltiorrhiza | reverse complement strand
AATAACTGACCCAAAGGGAATTTAAATAAGGCCCAGCTGAATTAAAACAAAATAAATTGGCCCAACTGAAAATTTAAAACATAAATCGGCCCACCACTCAAAGCCCAACCGAAATAAATAAAAATAAGGCCCAACAGCCCAACTCCTATTTCCCTTCATTCTTTCATCAGTCAAGACTCACGCACACACATCAGTCACGATTCACACACACACTCGACTGCTCGGCCCCTTTCTCTCAATCCTCGACTGATCGGCTCTCTCTCTCTCTCTCTCAACCATCAGTCCCGCCGCCGCGGCTTCGTCTCCGGCGAAGGGCCACCGGCCTCATCTCCCTCTGACCTAGCCACCCGTCGATCTCCCTCTGTTCTCTCTCCTCCTTGGCGACGACGAAAACGCCGCCGCCTCCCTCGGCCTCTCGCTCGGCGACAGCAACCCATAGCTGCCGCCGTCCTGACCTCGACGCAAATCAGCCCGGACCAGACCACCTCTCTCTCTCCAGTCGTGGCCGGGCAGCAGCGGCACCGCCGCCGTGCCCTGCCTCCCTCCGCTGAACCCACAACCGCCCATCTCTCTCCACCCCCCTCTCTCTCCGGCCGACAGCAGTAGATGGAGCAGACTGCCGCCGCCGTTCTCCCCCTCTCACAGACAGCGTGCCAGTAGCAGGGGAGCCACCGCCGCCGACCACAGTCGTCTCTCCTCGACAACGGTGAAGACCACCGCCGCCGCCTGAACTCCCTCAAAAAGAACTTCCGGCGACAGCAGCCATGGCTGTCGCCGTCGACTACACAACCTCAGTTTTCCCGACTCAAGCGCTCCAAACACTCAGATTCGACAGCAACAAATAAAGTTCAAGACTTCTTTCTTTTCTTCTTTTAAAAACAATCATGTTCTGAATGTAATTATATACACAAATATGTATGCATATATCTGATGAGATGATGGACGTGTGTTTGTTGTTTGTGCTTTTCAGCTCGGCTAAGGATTGATGGATTTGGCATGAACTGAATGAGTTGGAAATATAAACCTTTCACTGGATTTGTTGTTGAAGTTTGAAAGGTGCAGCTGCTGGATTTACTGCTACTGAACTTCGTGAATGGAGCTAGTAGAATAACTACAGATATTGATTTATTTTCAATACTTGCAAGATGAAACATGAAAGAAATGGAGAAATGTCAAGTTCAAAAACTCAAACTTACATGTGTAGTTAGCATAACGCTTGGGAGAGAGTTGGGAGCTGCTGAAAGTTGTAAAGAGGTGCCAAGAAATGGCCTAAGTATGTTTAGTTATGATAGAAAGATGAGATTGGACTGCCTGCACAAAAGCATGGCCCAAGGCTGACTTTTGGGCTGAAATTGGGGGCTGCAGCAGGTAAGTAGGGTGGCTGATGGACAACATAGGGTATGGGTGTTGATTGGACAAATAAAAACTTCAGGGTTTAATAATCGATACTGTGATTATCGTTCAGTGTTTGCTAGATAAATAGCTCGTGTAAATGCTTGAATGCTAATTTAAATAAATATGCGACGCACATAAATTTAATAACTAAATTTACAAATGCTTTTGTAAATAATTTTTGTTGGAATTAAAAATAAATTCTTTTTCTCAATCCGGCGTGAATCATCTTAAATCTAAGTTCAAAATTATTCTAAACTTAGCTCGAGGAAACGGGGTATTACATTATTATTATTATTTATATTATTATTATTATTATTATTATTATTATTATTATTATTATTATTATTATTATTATTATTGTTGTTGTTGTTGTTGTTGTTGTTGTTGTTGTTGTTGTTGTTGTTGTTGTTGTTGTTGTTGTTGTTGTTGTTGTTGTTGTTATTAATATTATTATTATTATTGTTATTATTATTATTATTATCCTTATTATTATTATCGTTGTTATTATTATTATTATTATTATTATTATTATTATTATTATTATTATTATTATTATTATTATTATTATATTATTATTATTATTATTATTATTATTATGATTATTCTTATTGTTGTTATTATTATTATTATTATTATTATTATTATTATTATTATTATTATTATTATTATTATTATTATTATTATTATTATTATTATTGTTGTTGTTATTATTGTTGTTGTTGTTATTATTGTTGTTGTTATTATTATTATTGTTATTATTATTATTATTATTATTATTATTATTATTATATTATGTTATTATTATTATTATCCTTATTATTATTGTTATTATTATTATTATCCTTATTATTATTATTATTATTATTCAAATTCTTCTTCTTCTTCTTCTTCTTCTTCTTATTATTATTATTATTATTATTATTATTATTATTATTATTATTATTATTATTATTATTATTATTATTATTATTATTATTATTATTATTATTATTATCCTTATTATTTTTATTGTTATTGTTGTTATTATTATTATTATCAAATTGCTAGTTAAAGATTAGTAAAAGTAATCACAATACATAAACACTACCCTTTTAGTCTTTTACACCACCTTTTTCAGCTTTCTTAGTCTCCGTGCCGAACCCCAACTGGGAGTTTATTTTGTGGACGGAGGGAGTATAATTTATAGATTTATAGATATGTCATTGTGGCTCTTACATAATTATCTCTTTTATCATTTAAAAAACAATATCTTCATTTATCTCTCTTACTCTTTGAACAATTATATCCTCAAAGAAAATTACAGTTTCTCTCCTATTTTATTACTCCCTTCGTCCGCTAAAAGTATATCACAATTATCATTTGGACGTGCAGGAAGTGTATGTCACTTTCTATTTTAGGACATGGTCCCACATCTTTTCTTTATCATTTATCGTTACAAATACTCATTATTTTTCACTATATAAAAATCATCAATCATTTTATTAAAATACGTGTCCAGTCAAAGTGACATACTCTTGGCTGACGAAATGAGTATAAACTATTTGTTTTTTAACATTTGTGCCCAATCATTGTGGATTATTAAATTGAGACGAAGGGAATAATGAGTATCACTTATGTATCATGTGGATATATTAAGATGCACAAAATCATCTATTTGTATATAATCTGATTGAATTCACTCTCAAGTGGAGCTACTGTAGACTTCTCTCTCCTCCGCGTGCTGCTTTGCGTGACATCCGGTTCCGCCGACCCCGAGGCGATCTGCTGCTCTCCTCCGCGTGCTGCTTTGCGTGACATCCGGTTCTCCGAGCAGCAGCAGCAGAGAGGCGTTCGCACGTCAACGGCGGCGATTGGGGAGCGGAGTCGAGGCGGCGATTGGGCAGCTGCAGCGATCCAGCAGCAGTATCGCCGTTCCGCAGAGTGATCCAGCCTCATCGCCGATTCGCCACCGACGACCGGCGAAGATCACGCGTTCGGTGCAGCACAGCAGCGTCGGCCTCCTGGTCGAAGAGGAGCAGCAGAAGCGCGGCTCTCCGGTGAGAAATCGCAGTCAACGCTGCGCCCCGCCTTCTCCGGTTGCGCGTAGCCACGCTCGCCATCTCTCTCCGGTCTGCCGCTGCCACCAGATCGACGAAGATCAGTCATCCGGTGCAGCAAGCAGCATCAGCAGTGGCGGCTTCCAGGAGTTCGGTGGCTTCAGCAGCGTCCGGCGAAGAGTTCTGCGCGGCTCGTCCGTCCAGACGACCCAGGTTGTGGGTGTTGGCTGGTGTTTCTGGTGGCCCAGCCACCCGGCGTTCGCCACCTCCGCCTCCGCCGTGCAGCCATTGGTGAAGGTCCGCTCCCTTCAGGAAAATGGATTTCTTTGCTGAGATCGCCGGCACGCCGTCGAACGACCAAACGATGCCGCCAACGTCGACGAGCAAGTCATCGACGCCAACCATGCAAATCAACCAACAACAGTTGTCGATAATGGTTGATAAGTCAGGGCTGAATCTGCCGAAAGTTTCCAATAATTTCTCTAGTCATAGCCATGGAGAATGTCACGACAAAGAGAAATTTGCTGCTGAATCTACTAAGGGTGTGGCTGAGGAATCTACGCCGACGACATCCAATACTAGGGTTCCGAATTTGATCAATGAAAACAATACTAAGAATGCATCGGCGACGGAGCTTCATCGGCCGAGCACCACTTCTTTTGCTTCGCTTCTGAGGAGACCCCGACAAATTGAACGTACGCCGGATGTGCTTGTTCATCGCTTCACTTCGCTGCAACCGGATTTCTCTGGTGAAATACCAACGCTTAGAGTGCCAAAAGAGCATCTGCTGCCCAAGATAAATCAATTTGAGCATGCTTTAATTGGTCGTCTTCTTCTTAGGAAAGGAGAGAAGCCGCGTCTCCTCACGGATCTTAAACGTGATCTTCAGGTGGCTTGGAATTTTGACAATGATTGGCAAATCATCCCCATGGGAAAGAGCTTCTACACTATTAAATTTAATACCGCTGAAGACAAGGCGTTAGTTCAGAAAAGCACCTCTTGGGAGTTACCTTTCGGAACCATGCGATTACGCGAATGGGTAAGATTCTTCGATCCCTATAAAGAAATTTCCTCACTTTGTGAAGTTTGGATGCGCATTTATTATTTGCCCTTAGAATTTTGGACTCTGGATGTCATTACGGGTATTGGAAGGGCGATGGGATCGCCTATTAAAGTTGATGGGGCTTCTGCACGTGGTGCTGCTGGTCATTATGCTAGAATTATGTTGGAAATTGATCTCTCGCGTCCTCTTCCGGAGGCTTTGCTGGTTGACGGGGAAGAACGTTCCTTTCACGTCGAATTTGAATTCGAACAACTCCCGGCCTTCTGCTCTAAGTGTAAGATCACTGGACATTCTATTGATAACTGCAATAGAATGAAGAACAATTACAAGAAGGACAGCAGGAAGGGGAAGGCCAAAGACACGCCGCTGGGTAAAGACAATGAAATAATTAATAAGGGAGCTGCCAAGGATGTTAGGGCACCTAACTGGAAGCCTAAATCTTGGGACCAGAATAGGACTGCCCAAGCTCACAGACCGCAGATTATCACTGAAAATCAGTTTGGGGTTTTGGAACAAGTGGCTGTCGAAGAAGAGCAGATTATTAATCAGTTGGGGGTTTTGGAACAGGTTGCTGTTGAAGAAGAGCAGATTCAGACACCGCGGGGAACAAAGAACCACAATCAGTCGTTGGCTTTAATTGATAGGAATATTGATTTTGAGGATGTCAATGGAGATAGATTGACATCGGGTCCGGATATCTTACAGGCGATCACTATGCCGGTTTTGGAAGAGAGAGATTGGGGAGACGAGTCTGATGGGCAGTCGGATGTTGGCAATACACTGCCTGAAGCAAATTCACAACAGATCGTTATTTTTGAAAGTTCGGACAATCAGGATAAAAATTGGGAGAAACAGGAAAGGATGATGGAAAGCGCTATCAAAGCTCAGCGGATAGTGGAAACTTTCAGGAATTGTGAGGCGGAGACGCAGGTGAAAAAAAGGGGGAGACCGCCGAAAGATTTGGCGGCAAAGAAACCGATGATTCGTGGGGAAGATAGTATCAAGAGTCGTCTCCGAAAGTCGGTGGAGCAGCAACCTAACCAGCAACCTAACCAACAGGCTGAAGATTTCATCAAAAATAAACTTTACAAAGCTTGGGAAGCAGGAGATAAACCTCGAGATTTCATTATTACGTCAGGGAGCTCGAAGAATGATAGAGCCCTGAATAATGTGGCGGCCAAGAGTTGGGCAGCTGAAGTGGAATCGGGTGAAAACCCGAACACGAATTCTCAGTCTTTATGATGAATGTCCTCGTATGGAATGTCCGGGGCCTTACGGACGAGTCCAAACGAGTTTTAAAGGAGCATTGCGACTCCTTCTCCCCTGTGATTGTTGGGATTATTGAGCCTAAGACGAATCTCAAGAAGACTTATTCAAGATTTTGGCGTTCTCTGAATCTTATTCCTTGTTTTCAAAATTCAAGACACAACATGAGTTCGAATATTTGGGTTTTTTCTCATCCTTCTGTTATTCATGATGTGATTTTCTCCTCGGAGCAGGTGGTTATCATGAACTGCAGATGGTCGACGTGGAATTTTAAAATCGCGGTGGTGCATGGCGTTAACACGTATGCTGGCAGACGTCGTTTGTGGTTGGATCTTCTGGATCATATTGATGGTAATGTTGTCTTTATTGGCGATTTTAATGCGGTGAAAGGCGCCCATGAAAGAAGTAGTGACTGTATGCCTAACTCTACTTCTTGTGCGGAGTTCTGTGATTTCATTGAAGCCTCCGGTTTCATTGAGGCGCCTACGGTTGGTCTACATTATACGTGGTCTGGTCGTAGATTTATGCCAACCCATGTGGAGTCTCGTCTGGATAGAGCGATTTATGCTGACTCTTTTGCGAATCTCTGGAGTTCAGTTTTTGTTCAAGCTCTTCCACGTATTACCTCGGATCATTCGCCGCTTGTTCTTCATTGCATGGTAGATGCTCCTCCTCGCCATCGTTTCTTTAAGTTCCTTAACATGTGGACCTTACATCCGGATTTTATCAATACGGTGGAAGGGTCCTGGCATATGGATACCGAGATTGGTTGCCCGATTTTTAAAGTTATGCATAAATTAAAGCGTCTTCGGCAGGTTCTTCGCGAGTGGAATCGGAATGTTTTTGGAAATGTGGATTCTTGTATCATGAATACTCAACAAGAGCTTTTGGAGATTCAAGATCAGATTGCCAGGGATGGTTACACGGAGGATCTCTTAGATAAAGAAGTGGAGGCCCAAGCTAAGATCAACGTTGTGCTTTCCAGGCAGAGCTCGCTTTTACAGCAAAAAAGTCGGGTGTCTTGGCTTCAAGACGGAGACAGGAACACGAAGTTCTTTCATGCAATGCTTAGGTTTCGTCGTAAACCTAACATCGTTTCTCACATGGAGATCAATGGTGTTATGAATTATGATCAGACGGCTATTGGAGATCATATCGTGGATTTTTTCTCTTCTTTGTTTTCGACTAGCAGCCATTCTAATTCTGACATTACGGCAGTGGAGGCGGTTATTGAGGAGATGGTTGAAAATCGTTATAATAATTCGCTCATTCGTTTGCCGGATGAAGAGGAAATTTCTGCTGTGGTTTTTCAGATGGAGCCGAACAGCTCACCAGGGCCAGATGGTTTCTCGGGTAAGTTCTTTCAGCATTGTTGGTCGATTATTAAAGTGGATATTTGGTGTGCTGTTCAAGCTTTTTTCAGGAATTCTTATCTCCCTCAAGGCTATAATTCTAATACCTTGGTGTTGATCCCTAAGAAAGATGTCGTCAATTCGGTCTCGGATCTGAGACCGATTGTTTTGTCCAACTTTCTTTACAAGATTATTACTAAGGTGTTGGCGTCTAGACTGAGTCAGGTTGCTGCTGTTTATGTTTCCCGTCATCAGTTTGGTTTTATTAGCGGCCGTTCCATTCACGATTGTATTCTGATTGGGTCGGAAGGAGTGAACTGTATGCATCGTACGAGCCGTGGTCAAAACATGGCTTGCAAGATTGACATCAAAAAAGCTTTTGATACTCTTAACTGGGACTTTCTGCTTAACGTTCTTCGTGTTGCTGGCTATGATCCAAAGTTCATTAGTTGGATTGAGATTCTGCTTCATTCGGCTAGGATTTCTATTCTGTACAATGGTCAGCTTAAAGGCTATTTTGCGTGTTCAAGGGGTGTTCGTCAGGGCGATCCTCTTTCTCCGATTCTTTTTGGAATCGCCGAGGATGTTCTTGGTAGGCTCTTTGCAAATTGTGTTAGCGCGGGCACCCTTACACCGATGCAAATGAGACAGGGAATTAATTTTCCCTCTCATCTTTTATATGCGGATGATATTCTGGTTTTCTGTCATGCCACGGTCACGAACGCTAATACCATTCAGAAAATTATGGAGTATTATGGTCAAATTTCTGATCAAATTGTTAGCCAGGATAAGTCGCAAATTTTTTTTACTAGCAAAGTTCCATCTCAGACCTGCAGGGCTATACGGAGCATATTGAGGTTTTCTCAAGGCAATTTTCCGATTTCTTACCTTGGGGTTCCTATCTTTAAGGGCCGTGTGCGTGCTTCATATCTTCGACCGATACATGATCGTGTGATCAACAAGTTCGCGAGATGGAAGGGATTACAGTTGTCGATGGCTGGGAGGATGTGCCTGATCAGGTCGGTTATCCAAAGCTCCCTGACGCACTCCATGATGGTTTATAGATGGCCGACAGCTCTTATTAAGGAGCTCGATGCGTGCTACCGTAATTTTCTTTGGACTGGCAACATCAAGCAAACGCCGTCTTGTTCTGTGAGTTGGAAAAGGGTCTGCTCGATTAAGGAGGAGGGCGGTCTCGGGGTAAGGTTCGAGCTCATGAATAAGAGCTATCTCATGAAAATGGCGTGGAAGGTGGTTGGTGGGCGTGAGTTCGGATATGATTTAATTAGAGATAGATATCTCGATCGCTTTGGGCGTAGTAAATCTCTGGTGGCTGCTTCTACTATCTGGATGAGCTTACGTGAGGAAATTGATGGTTTGGTGGCGGATTCGTACTCGTATATTGGTGATGGCGCTTCTACTTCGTTCTGGTATGACGACTGGCTTGGGTATAATCTTTTGAATAAATGCGGTATTCCACATTTCATGCTTCCGTTTCTTACTCAATCGGTGGCAGATTACTTCTATGATGGGGTCTGGCATTTCACGCAAGCCTTTGTTAATGCTTTTCCTGAGATAGTGTGTGATATTTTGCTCACTCCTCTGGGCACTGACGGAGATGTGCGTTTCTGGAAACCCTCGTTGCACGGGAATGTCACTACTGCGCTGGCCTTCAACAAGCATTGTCATCATTTTCCGAAGGTGTCTTGGGGTTCTTGGCTTTGGGAATCCTTTGTTCCGATTCGACGTTCCTTGATATGTTGGCGTCTTCTTCATAATAGAATGCCGACTTATGATCGCCTTATCCGCTACGGCATGATCACGCCTAACGTTTGTTTGCTTTGCTTAAAAGGAAGTGAGTCTCAGGATCACCTTTTCTGGAATTGTGAGCGTGTGAAGAATATTTGGGTTACGTTCCTTGGGTGGTTCAATTTCAATCAAGGGTTGCAAGAGAGTGATATTCATAGTTTTTTGGTGGTAGCTTGGCAGTATAAACTTAGTCCCCTCATCGGTAATTTCTGGAAAGCGGGTATCATCACGGTCATCTGGGCCATTTGGATGCAGAGAAACAATTGTATCTTTGATAATCAAAAGTTCGAAGCACGTCGTGTCATCCACACTGTGAAAGTTGCTTTCAAAGAGATTGATAATAACTTTGCTAAATTAGGCTACATGTGGAATTCTTGGTCGGATTATCTGATTCTCCGGGCAGTGGGTGTTAATACCAGGAGTGCTCCTCCTCCGGAGTTTGTGGAGATACATTGGTGGCCACCGGTGGCGCCGTGGATCAAAGTGAATACTGATGGTTCAGCGACGGGAACTCCGGGCACTATTGCTGCAGGTGGGGTGTTTAGAGATAACTGGAATGTGGTGCGTGGCTGTTTTCACTTCAAAGGTGGCTCGGGATTTGCCTTTGAAGCAGAGCTACTGGCAGTTATCTCGGCGATTCAAATTGCTCACAATCGTGGATGGCACAGACTTTGGATTGAAGCCGATTCCACCTACGTGATACTCATTCTTAATTCTCGTTCTTTGAATGTGCCTTGGCGTTTTAAGGCGGCGTGGAATAGGATTTTAAAGATGTTAGATGATTTCTCGCTGCAGGTTTCTCACATCTTTAGAGAAGGAAACAAAGCGGCCGATTTAATGGCTAACCAACAACGTTCGGAAGGGTGGTGGCCGCACGAGATTGAGGAGATTAGGGCTGCGGTTCGTCTTGACATGGCTTCGCATAGCCATCTGCGTCAGAAACGGTAGTTGGGGCTGATGTGTGGCTGTTTGGTTCTAACCGCCCGTTTAGTTTTTTTTCGTGGGGTGAGAGCCGGGATAGTTTGGGGACGATGGTTAGGCCGGAGTTCCGGAAACTTTCCCTTCCGCTCTTCCCTACTTTCGTTTTGTGTTTAGACGAGTACTCTTTTTCCTTTTCACGGTTTTTCCCTCTGGGTTTTCAGTGAAAAGGTTTTAATGAGGTTCGGCCCTTAGTCTGCTCCTTCTGTGCTTTCAAGGGTTTTTTTTTAGGTTTTTTCTTTCCTTTTTTTATATAAAATCGTCATTTAATAATTTGTATATAATCTGATATATCGTTTTGTGTTGTAAATATATCTATAAGATATATCTTATGTGTGTTGACCAATAAATCTCCCTAAAACCCTAGCTTCCTACTTGTATAAATAGAGGCCTTTAGCCTACATATTGAATACACTTCATTCGTATTCTCTTCTCTATTCTCTCGCTTCTCTCTAGTTTATAACACGTTATCAGCACCATAGTTCTAGTTCTCGCATCTCTCCTCTTATCTCCCTTCGATTGTAGAAAGGTAATTTTATTTTAATGTTTGTGTATCAATATGTGTCGATTTTATGTGAATCATGTAAGGGTGTAGTTAATTAAATAACTGCATCTCTATTTAATTACACAAAATTCTTGCATTAATCTTCAATCTGAATTATTTTGTGCTAGTACTGCTACCTCTTATTCCTCTCGTATGAGCGTGATTGTTGTCTGCAAGTTTCACTAAAATAGGTGTATTAATCAACCACGAGTCTTAAAACGAAATATATATATATATATATATGGTTTTTTGATTGCCGTCAAGAGTCGAGATTTGATAAATTATGCACTTTTATGTTTGACTAAATTAAATTACTTTGATATAGGAATTGTTGTTATATGAATTTACAAAAAAAAGAAAAAAAGAAAAAAAAAATCTTTGTATTGATTATATTGAATAAATGTATTTGATGAAATATAGTTTTCGTGAGTATCATGGTGTGATTAATATTTTCCATGAGTTGTAAATTAATTTTAAATCAAGATTTTTTTTTCAGTATTGTTATATTTGATGTATGACAGTTTATATCTATTTCAATGTCAAATTTCATGATTTTTGTGCTCTTATTTTGAGATTTGACATGTTATATTCTAATATACTATATATATACAGTCTATATTTTTTTTTCAAAATGATCTTGAAAATTAATTGATGTTATTTAAATAGCACAAGTAGTATTCCTGAAGAATATTACATTCAAGATCTTAAATTGATGCTATTAAAGTAACATAAGTAATATTCCTAAAGGATATTACATGCTTTTGAAGAGCAATTCATATTATATGCTCACGAAAATTAGACTTTGAGCACAAGTAGTGTTCTGAATAATATTACATTCAAGATCTTAAATTGATGCTATTAAAGTAGCACAAGTAATATTCCTGAAGAATATTACATGCTCTTGAATAGAAACATATATTACATGCTTTTGAAAATTAGACCGTGAAGGTCAAATGGCCCTAAAGGCCAAATGGTTGTACTCTTTTTTCCTTACTAAGTTTTTTTCCTACGAGGTTTTCTTAGTTAAGGTTTTTAACGAGACAACTACTGTAATATATGAGTAAATATATATGTCTTGTACTCTTTTCCTCTACCGAATTTTTCCCATAGGGTTTTTGCGGAGAGGTTTTTAACAAGGCATGAATATATATATACATTAATATCATATGAAATCTTGTGATATTTGTCTTGTGTAAATAAATACACATATTATTCTTCAAAAGAAGAAGTATTTCCTTAAGTTGACATTAGATGAGAATAATGTTAACACAATATCAGGTGCATCAAAAATCATTGAAGGCTCCGGAAGAGCTTGTATCATTTTGCCAAATGATACTAAATTAGATATTGAAAATGCCCTATACTCTAGTAAGTTTAAAATGAACTTACTAAGTTTCAATAATGTCCGTAATAATGGATACCACATCGAGACAATTGTGTGAAAGGTAGAAATGAATATATTTGCATAAATTCTTTTGTTTCAGGCTATAAGCTGACAAAAGAAAAATTAGCATCACTACCTTCTGGAATGTATTATACATTCATAAAAGCAATTGAGACAAACCATGTCATGAACGCGAAGTTCAATGACACAAAAGCTTTAAGCTTTGGCATGCTAGGTTTGGACATCTTGGAGCAACTATGATGCGCTGAATAATCAATAATTTATATGGGCACAACATAAAAATCAAAAGGTTATTTTTACAAATGAATTCCCATATGATGCTTGTGCGCAAGTCAAGTTAGTCATTAGACCTTCATATACGAAGGTTAATACTAAATCTCCATCTTTCTTAGAAAGAATTCAAGGAGACATTTGTGGACCTATACATCCACCTTGTGGACCTTTTTCGATACTTTATAGTATTGGTATTGATTGATGTTTTCTTTACTGATGGTCACATGTATGCTTGCTTTCTACAAGAAATGCAACATTTGCTAGACTACTTGCTCAAATCATAAAATTAAGAGCTCAATTCACAGACAATTCAATTAAAAGAATTCGTCTTGATAATGCTAGTGAGTTTATGTCTCAAACATTTGAAAACTATTGTATGGCTATTGGAATTGAGATTGAACATTCATGCGCCCAGGTCCATACTCAAAATGGTTTAGCAGAATCGTTTATTAAACGTCTTCAAATTATTGCTAGACCATTACTTATGAAATCAAAACTCCCAACTACTGTTCGGGGTCATGCCATATTACATGTTGCAACATTAGTTCGACTAAGACCATCAGCCAATCATGAATACTCCCCAATGCAGATTATTTTTGGCCGAGAACCTGATGTTTCTCACTTACGAACTTTTGGTTGCGCGGTTCAAGTCCTAATTGCACCCCAACAACGAACAAAAATGGGTCCCCAACGAAGACTTGAGATATATGTTGGATTTGATTCACCATCGATTATAAGGTATCTAGAACCTTTAACAGGTGATTTATTTACTGCACGTTTTGCAGACTGTCATTTTGATGAAATGACATTTCCAACATTAGGAGGAATAAATCTACATCCAGAAAAGCACAAGGAAATCTCTTGGAATGAGAAAAACTTATCACATTTTGATTCTAGAACAAATCAATGTGAACAAGAAATTGAAAAGATCATTCATTTGCAAAAGATTGCAAATCAAATTCCTGATGCTTTTGTAGATACAAGAAAAGTGACACAATCTCACATACATGCTGCAAATACTCCAGCTAAAATTGATGTCCCTGAAGGACAAATAGCTTTGGCAGCAAATGAGTCCAAAATTCGTCAAAAACGTGGTCGACCAGTTGGTTCCAAGGATTCTATGCCTAGAAAAAGAACGGGGCAAGATCGAAACCAAACAATGACGAAATTGACTAATCAACCAAATGAAAGCGATGTAATTCCTGAAGAATTACAAGTATCTGAAAATCATGAGATCTCAATAAATTATTTACATCAGATACTAGAGAGAGAAAATATCATTGTTGATGATATATTTGCCTTTCATATAGCTCTTCATGTTTTAAATGAGGATCCTCAACTAAAATCTGTTGCAGAATGCAAATAGTGACTTGATTGGCCAAAGTGCAAAGAAGCTATAGACAGGGAATTAAATTCCTGTGATAATCGGAAAATATTTGGATATATAGCCCTAACTCCGGAATCTAAAATCCATGTTGAATATAGGTGGATTTTCGTTAGAAAGAGAACCGAGAAAAATGAAGTTACGAGATATAGAGCAAAACTCGTAGCACAAGGTTTTTCTAACAAAAACCAGGAACTGATTATGAGGAAACATACTCTCCTGTAATGGACGCTATTACTTTCAGATTTTTGATTAGTCTGCCTGTGTCACAAAGGCTTGATATGCGCCTTATGGATGTAGTAACTGCTTATCTATATGGATCATTAGATAATGACATATATATGAAAATTCCCGAAGGATTTAAAATGCCTGAAGGATTGCAGTCAAAACCCAAAAGCATGTATTCAATTAAACTGCAAAAATCGTTGTATGGGTTGAAACAGTCTGGTCGTATGTGGTACACTAGACTGAGCGAGTATCTTTTGAAAGAAGGATACAAGAATAATGATATCTGCCCTTGTGTTTTCATTAAGAAAACCGAAAGTGGATTTGCAATCATAGCAGTTTATGTTGATGATTTAAATTTAATTGGGACTCCTGAAGAGCTCAATAAAACTGCTGAATATTTGAAGAAAGAATTGAGATGAAAGATTTGGGAAAGACAAAGTTTTGTCTTGGTTTGCAAATGGAACGTATCCGTGGAGGAACGTTTATCCATCAATCCACATATACAGAAAAAGTGTTAAAACGCTTTTACATGGACAATGCACATCCATTAGCATCACCAATGGTTGTTAGATCTCTTGATACTAAGAAAGATCCATTTCGACCAATTGAAGAGGGTGAAACGATACTTGGTCTTGAAGTACCATATCTAAGTGCAATTGGAGCGTTGACTTATCTAGCTAATAATACTAGACCAGATATAGCTTCATCTGTTAATCTTCTAGCAAGATTTAGTTCTGCACCCACTTTGAGACATTGGAATGGTGTTAAACACATTCTACGTTATCTAAAGGGTACCATTGACCTTGGATTATATTATCAAGAAAATTCTGATAATACTCTAGTGGGGTATTCGGATGCAGGATTTTTATCCGATCCATATGAAGCTAAGTCACAAACTGGATATGTTTTCACATATGGTGGAACTGCAATATCATGGAAGTCTGTGAAGCAAACCTTGACTGCAACATCCTCAAATCATTCTGAAATCATTGCAATCCACGAAACAAGTCGAGAATTAATATTTATTCGGTTATTTTGTGTAAATACAAATTCTGAAAATAAAATTTATTCGAAACGTTCAATGGGTGAAAAATCCCTAATGTGGAGGATATTATGGGCTCCGCTTTTGAATTGGGCCCAAGTAATCGAGTTGGAGTTGGAAACCCAAAATTCCAATAAAAGGAATATTATATTTTCTTTGTCCCATTAGTAGTGTTTCACTTTTTTTTTTGTCCCATTAATAGTGTCTCATTTTCTTTATGACAATATTCTCTCTCCCTATACCTAATATTTAAATAATTTCCACCAACCCACTTTATCTACTTTCTACACACTCTTTAATTTTCGTGCCCAAAAGAAATGGGACTCACGGAGGGAGTATTAGCTAACTTTAAAAAAAAGTATATTATCAAATATTTCATTCGTCCCACTTCAAGTGTCCTAATTCTTTGCTATATGGTTATTTAGAAAAAAGTTAATTAAATTATTAAGTGATGTGGTGTAGAGTTGAAAAGGTGATGTGGACTCCCAAAAATTCTTATTTTTTTAGAATACTTTTTTCATAAATAAAATAAGACATTTTGAGTGAAACGATAAAAAAAAATAAAAATAAGACATTTGAAGTGAGACGAATGGAGCATACATTTAATTATTGCAAGGTTGAGGTAGGATGGTAGCGACATTCGGATAAATACGAAGAAATTAGTTATAATTGAAATTAGTTTGAAACGTTTAAACATAAGGCATCCTATAGATTGAAAAATAACCGAGAGCGAAAGAACCGTGATTAACGTGGAGGGCAATCGACATTGAGAAATCAACCTTGATCCAAATAAACATCATAGTCACCATGGTGTGGTGGCTAGATAAAAGCGAAAAGTCAACATGCAACTGGTTCGACTATACTAGGTCAAAGATGGGAAGCCCAACTCAAATCTTACTAGATGTAAATATCAAAAACTAATAGAATTTGTTAGCATGAAAATCTAAATTTACTAGTGTACAAATTTAATTGTTTATAATTGTTCGACACGTGGACCAAGAAAAGACAGATTGTCCCATTGTCTATAATTGTTTATAAATATAATGTATTTCCATAACTTAGGTATGCATTACCAACTTTTACTCACATTTGTACTCGCAACATCCAGCGATACATCTCATTTTTCTTTTTCATTGTTCTCCTTCTCGTTTTACGTTCACTCTTTAAATTCATTCAATTTCGTCAGTATAATTGCCTTTTTTCACTAGTGATTCTCGCTCTTGATCGGGAATTCAGGTGGAAAGCTTGGACATCGAAAATTCTCTAAAGATTCTCCACTTCCCTCAGCGGAATCCCTTGTCATCTTTTCTAACTTTTACATTTATTTTGTTGTGGTTAAAATTCATCACGATAATCTTAATATAAAAGATTTAATCTTCACCGTCCACCTTTTCCCAATTCAAAAAAATAAATATAAATCAATATCCTAAAATGCTACAAAAAAAATATTTTAAATTTTAATTTGAATTCTCTTGATATATAAATCCAATGTATAATAGAGGTCAAATCAATGAAAATTTAGACAAATTTAAATTTTATAAAAATGCAACTTTATTAAATATAAATAAGAGCAAAATGGTATATTCCCATTTTGAAACAAATTTTATAAAAACTAGCATAATTTTATGTACATTTCATACATTTTGCTCTCGTGAACGAGCAATTAACATTTGTATTTATTCTAACTTTAAAGCATACCTGAATATTAATTATCATCATAATAGGCTAAACACGAATAGATGTACAAATAATTCATTCAAACACTCAGCGCGAAAGACATTAGGACGAATATTTCATTTCGTACAATTCGTCCCACAAAAATTGTGCAATAAAAAAATAATAGACTTGTAATTTGAATTCAACTATAATTGATGAGCAATTTTTCTTTCACCAAACAATACAATTACAAATCATATAAGCAAATAGATGTAAGATAATTCTCTATCAAAATCACAATGTATGATGATTCTCTATCAAAAATAGATGTATTAAATGCTAACGAAAATAGCAATCGAAATTAACGTGATTCGTTAATATAGTATCGAATATAACAAATCATCTTAATTTAATTCTTGTTATTTGAGATTTTATTTTTTCTAACATACTTTATACACAATTTTAATTTAAAAATTCACACACATATGCATTCTACACCGAATTTTCAATTCTAACACATTTTTTAAAATTAGAATTACAAGAAATTCTAACACATTATTCTTTTAGATAACATCAAAACTCGCAGAAAAGTAAAATCAAAACTTTTGATATGATACTCGTTGCAATTGGTCTTGCACGCGACCGACCACATACTATGCGACCGGTTACTTTTAATAAGCGTAAGATATACATTTGTTCACACAAATATATACTTATGTAGTAGTACAAGTTCTCATGAATAAAAGTAATACTTTTCGTGAATAAATTTAATACTTTAGAAATATTACATTTCATTGTAACAATAATTATTTTTTGTACGACAATAATTACTTGATTAAATAGTGAAGAATATAAATATTAATGAGTGAAAATAACTAAAAGTAAAAGTTCTTAATTATGAATAAAAGTAAATATTATTATGAAAAAATGTAAACTTTCAAATCGGTTGCATAGTACTATGCGACCGGTTGCACCCAATAATTTGCGTACTCGTTGATACTAATATCCATATGAAAGTTGGAATCCATTTCATCAATATATATTGAACGAGGCGTTTAATTTATTGGATGAAATAAATAAGACATGAGATCAATATAATTTAAAAATACCAAATAATTAATTAAATTTTAGAGTAATAAGTAATTGTTTAATTGAATTATTAGAGGGCGTATCATGTTATTATCACCAATCAAATTATGCAAATTAAATAATTAAATAAATTGAATTATTTTATAAACAAAACACCTCTTACGTATACAATGCTCGTCGTCGTATATAATTCCACCACGAAACAAACAAATAAACCGCGTATACTGTGTGGTCCTGGAATGTGGAAAAGTTTGTTGCACCCATATCTTAACAAATCAACCTAACAAAAACAAAAACAAAAAAACAAAAACACTGGTTTATCAAATTTCTTACACGCTTCCTAAAAAAAGGGCAATTATTTCATTATCATTCATGATATAACTATAAGAATACCAATATTAAAGCGTGCAGCACTACACAATGTACAGTATAACATGTTAGGTAAGCAAATAAATAAATAAATAAATTAAGACAACTCCTTTATGGGTTCCGAAACTAGGAAATTTCCTTGAGGAATGTAGTGGTCATATATCAAATAGTACTATCCAAGTTGAACTCTTATTTATTTAAGGTGGTCTTGGATACACCCGGGTATATTATATATTCGAATTGACTCGTATCCAAATCTTAGGGGGGTGTATTAGTTTAGGATTTTAAAAGATTTCTGCAGACTTTTAAAATCTGGGTGTATTCGTTCATGACTTTTAAAAGTCTATGAAAATTTGGGTGTTTTCGTTCAAGACTTTTAAAAGTCTATAAAAATTTAAAGGTATTTAAAAGTCTATAGATTTTAAATATGGAGTGATTTTCATGGATTTCATTCACAAAATACACGATGTCAAATCCGAGGTCGGACCATGAGAATTCGCCAGACTTCAATTTCCAGCGCACGCTCAGACCCAGCGGCCGAGGCTCCAATTTCTTAGAATGCGGAACACTGAGAAAAACTTCATCCCCTATTTCAAAAATTTCAAATCAAATCAACGAGTATCTACAAAAAAAATTTTCTGTCGCTCTTGAGGTTCGTTGAGCAGTTGTTGAATTTGTCGGATAAGCGTAATCATTTCTTCAAGCGCATCAGGTCCTGTTACTTTTCTTTCACTTAACTCATGTCAATAGAGTGGAGATCAATATTTCTTTCCACAATAAGCTCCATATGGTGTCATATCAATTATTGCCCGAAAGCTATAATTGTAGGCCAATTCAACTACTAGCAAAAGGTTTTCCCAATTCATCCTTCAATCTAGTGCATAATGCGGCTTCTGAGTACGCGTGATGCACCTTGAGATAGTCGTCTCCTGCCTTGTTTGCGGGGAATTCGCTCCTTCTGAAAAATCATTTTTGGAAAGAGAGTTTTGGAACCCAGAATTTCTTACGATCGCCAGTGTCCCTACTGCTAAGGTCGCCACTTCTTCGCTCTAGTACAATAGTCTATGTCACATCTTCTAAGGTTTACATGTATGGTTAGTTGTAAACTGATCTCTATGAAATGGATTTGTTTACTTTAAACTTTCTCAAGTAGAGGAATTCCTATGAGATAGGAATATTAGTTTATACTTTCTTAAAGTTCATAAGAGTTAGTATATTGGTTAGTTTAGTTGATTCAACCCTAGCTTTGCAAAAGATTAAAAGTTTATTGGGATGTTATTTATAGCTAATTCTTCTTATCTAGTTATCCAATCTTATTTTAGAATCTTGCTATTATGAAGGTGACAGTAGCAATGATAGATAAGTGAGCAAGAGTTTCTACATCGTTAAGCGTATCAGGTGGGCTTTCTAAACTCATAATTTGAAGTGCGCACTATTTAATTATGTTATTATATGAATGAAGTTATATTAAAGTTATTGACTTGCCAAATTATTTTAAGAGCTTGTATGTTACCATCTACGAGAGATAGACGATATCGGCCCTATGCTGAAGCGAGATGTCAGTAAGGGTTTGTGCACATAGTTGTGACCGTGAGTCATCGAGCGGGTTGGCCGGTCACTGTGATCGGGAGCCTTCGGGCCGATCACTGTGTTTGAGAAGGAGGCCTACTTCTCAACACAAGGTTACATGATGCGTAGTTATGGTACATACATGTTAATTGTCTGCAGACGTATATGATGTTATGATGATATATATATATAAGTTTTACAGTTTTGGCGTGCACAGGTTATTTAAATAAAACTCCTGTGTGATGCTTGAGATGGCAAGTTCAATATATAGCTCTAAGAGCAAACTTTAAAGTTATTTCGGCATGTGACCATTGAGTACCTTTTTAGTACTCAGCCCTGCATATGTTTCTAAATGTGCAGGTTAAGCTGTGATGCAGATGGAGGCGAGCAGAGCAAAGCTTTTGAAGTATAAGTATTAAATTAGGCTCAGGATTCCATGTCTTCATACATGTAATCCACTTAAGTATTTCCGCTGCAACACTTAGTGTATTTTACTTTATTGATGTGTTGTATAGATTTTAAATCAATAGCTTTGAGAATTATGTCACTGGAAAATTTGACAACTTGTCGTTGTGTTATTGTGAGTTGTCTGCCTAAGCAGTTTAGAAAAGATTGCTCATGAGTTTTAAAAGTGATTTGCTCATGATTATTCAATACTAAAGTAATTCATCGTTAAAGAGGGTTCATTATTATTATTTAAATCTCTTTCCTTTTTCATTTTCTTTCTCCTTTTTCCCAGTCACACCTTTCCCCGGCTTAACTATACACTATATTAGGCCGGGCTGTGACATTTTCATGGATTTCATTCACAAAATACACGATGTCAAATCCGAGGTCGGACCATGAGAATTCGCCAGACTTCAATTTCCAGCGCACGCTCAGACCCAGCGGCCGAGGCTCAAGAAGCCAGCGACCGCTGGACAATGACTAATGCATGTTAATTTCTCCTAAAGATGAAGACGTAAAAACGTGAATAGATTCGAGCTCCCCCGCAAGCGGCTGGACAGCCCCACAACCCCACCCCAGCCGCCTCATCCGCAATGCCATCCTCGACTTCTGGCCATATGGGCAAACACAGAATGTTAGCAGCAATTTCTTTCATCAATCAACAAATCCAAATTATGCAGGTACTCATCTATTCACCTTCTTCTTCTTTTTGGGAGCAATTTGTTTCCCCTCTTTGCCGATTTCAAGATTTTGGGTTATTGATGATAATTAGCAATGAGGTTTTGGGTTATTGCATATTGTTGACATTGAAGATATTGCTTAATTGTTTATTTTATTTTATTTTATTTTTCTTGTGCAGGATGAGCTAGTTGAGCTAGAAACTATTGGCGTGGTATCTACTGTTTGTCCAGAGTAAACTCTTTATCTTAACTACTACTACTATTAATATAGTTTAATCATTTTTATTTTTACTTTTATTGCGACAAAATTAGATAGACAAATGTTCAATTGAATCAAAAATTTGTTTCAATGGACCCCAGCGGTCGCTGGGTATCCAGCGCTCGCTGGGCCCAGCACTCGCTGGGTTCCAGCGCTCGCGTGGCATGCAGCGCTCATGGGCGCCTAGCGGGCGCTGACTTTGTGGATTTCAAGTCCGAAAATGTCACGCCAATTCTTGGTAATTCATAGCAAATCCGTCTAAGAATTCATTCAAAATCGTGAAGACTCCGTCCGAATTCTATGGATTTCTAAAATCCACAGACTTTTAAAATCTACAGAATTCTGGAACTAATACACCCTCCTTAATTCGTATTCTGATTCAGACTCGTATCCTGATTCACACTTAATTTGTAAATAACACTATGTTTAATGGATACTATTCAAAAATAAACATGACACTTCCTGTAATTGACATTATCTATACTATATCAAAAAATGAGTTTTCAATTTGAAATCAATTTCAAATTAATTTTAAAATTGAGTGGTAATTTTGTAGTTATAATAAAATTGAAGGTTTATGTTTAAACTATATATTTTTCTTTTTATTTTCATTTTCTTTAACTTTTTATTTGTTGTTACATTTCTTTCCAAAATTGTGAAATTCGATTAATTATAAAATATTTAATATGCATATCAAATTAAAGATCACGATAAGAGCTTTAATATGATATATTTTATGAAAATATTTGATTTAAAATGTAAAAATTAAATTTGTTTAAATATTAAGGTTTTATAAATTTCTCTCTCCTCTCTCATCTCTTTTGAGTAAATATATTTTTATTTCTTTTTAATTAGTAGTATTTTATTTTTAATTTTTTAACTTATTTTTTTTGTTTTTGTTTTAGATAATATCAAATTTTATAATTGTGAATTCTTTTTTATTTTTTCAATATTTAATTTAAATATATTCAATTAAATTAATTTTTTTATTATATTTATAAATATAATAATTGAATTAGTATTATTTTTATATAAATATAAAAATTAAAAATGTTCTCTCGTGCATTGCACGGGATACAAATGCTAGTAAGATTGTAAATGACACTATAAGATTGAAAATTACACTATAACATTTTAAAATGTTACAGTGTCATTTATAACCAGTATCATTTGTATAACTGAATAGTATCATTTACACCATTTTGGTCAGGATGTGAATTTGGATTAGCATATGGGTCAAGATCTGTGTACGAGTCAACCCAGATGTACGGTACACCCTGGTGTAAAAGAGATTTTGTGTATGTATTTTATGTATTGGTGTTAGAATAATGTTAAATAATGTTACTCTCTCCCTTCCATTACAAACTTCTCATTATTTTTGGACACGAAGATTAAAAAATATATAATAAATAAATAAAATGAATTGATAAAAATTATTTAAATTCTTATTCATCTTTTCTCAATGAAAATTTTATAATCAAAATAAATACACTTTAAGTAGTACTAGTAATTTCTTTTATCTTATAGGTATAATTGGCAATTTTTTATGTTTTTATTCTGCTATCACAAATTCACAATCAACCTTGTCTCACTCAGGCAGTGTATGGATAGATGAAAATGGTTAGTCATGGTCTGCGTATATATAATTGTATTTTTTAATAATTATATTTGTATTTTTGTTCTTTGCTCGGCCAATAAATAATGAATGCAAACAATGAGAGAGTCACAATTTCAACTCACGAATCTAATTTACAAATGATTTAAAGCACCTTATAGGTTAGTCATGGTCTGCGTATATATAATTGTATTTTTTAATAATTATATTTGTATTTTTGTTCTTTGCTCGGCCAATAAATAATGAATGCAAACAATGAGAGAGTCACAATTTCAACTCACGAATCTAATTTACAATGATTTAAAGCCCCTTATATGAGCACCATTCACGTTTAACGTAAATTAGGGTGATTTGTTCTTTTTTTTTTTTCACTTGGGGGAGTTGGGGAGGGGGAGCAGTGGGGTTTGAACCCAGGACCTCACTGTTCACACACAGGAGGTCGCACCGCTTGGTGTCCCCTTGGGGACGTATGATTTGTTCTTTTTATTAATTATTTGAAGTTAAATGGAATATGAAGGGAATGATATGCTACATGCCTACCACCAGCATAATTCGCAGACCGTTCCTATTTAGTACACTGTAGCATTTTTATTTTATATATTTATTTTTATTCTAATACCTAAAAACATATTATTGTCACCAATAATTTTTCAAATTACATTAAAATCAAAGATTAATTTATTCATTTTCCTACCGTTCACATTAATTTTTTTGGTCTTGTATATTTTTATTCTAATACTTAAAAACATTGTTATTAGCATCGTTAGATTTATAAATTATACTGTATAAAAATTGAAGTTTCGTTTTTCCATCTTCCTTATAACTCAATGTACATGGTTGTTTTGTTTTGAAACGCATTGGTAATATTAGTTTACCCACAATAGTACTATAGTTAATTATAAAGTATTTGTTTGTTCGTATGATTTGCAAAATATATAATAGCACATCCACATATTCTCTTTATTTTATATAGTAGTTGTACTTAACACTATGGTAAAATATGGAGTATATTAGTTTTGATCCTCACATCGTCTTTCATGTTACTTACTTGTGTATATTAGCACACACTTCTTACCAATTTGAAACAAAGTAAATTGTCTTTTCATAAGAAGGAAAAAACAATATATGTTCAAATTAAGTACATAAACCCTGGGCATCAAATTAATTAAAAGTCTAAAATTAGTTAGAGATCAAACCAAACAGGCAGTAATAGAACCCACTTCCCAGAATACGGCCTTGCCGACTTGGTCGTATATCCGCCTTGTTGCCCATGCTGAAAATTCCCATAGTTTCTGTCATAGATGTAGTTGGCGTCTTCTACGCCTGTCAGGATATCTACAGCCGGCTCAGGATTTCCAATAGTCAAAGCTGTAATTTTCGAATTCAGCTCAGCCAGCTGAGTAGCAATCAACGCCATGGGATCTGAGCTAGACGCAGTAGCAATTTTCTTCAACTGCACTCTCTCGGATGGCCATTGGTAACTTGTAGCGGCCATACTTTTTATGATCTCCATTGCCTCCGAGCTCTCTTTCTTGAGCAGGAAACCTCCAGCTGCTGTATCCATGAACATTCTCGTGCGCTCTCCACATGCATTGTAAAACATGACCACTAGTGTCCCTTCATCAAAGCCATAGGACGGGCACTTCCTCAATTTTTCTTGATACCGTTCCCACGTTTCTGCTAGTGATTCCCCTTCATACTGCTGAAACTGAACAATGTCCATCTTCAGCTTCAAAGTGAGGCTAGGAGGATGAAACTTTCGCAGAAATAAGTGCGCCACTTCCTCCCATGTAGGATTGGCTCCCAATTGTAGAGTGTGGTACCATGACTTAGCCTTGTCACTCAGTGAGAAGAGAAATAGACGAAGGCGAATGATGTCATCTGCTACGCCGTTCATCTTTATCGTACTGCACAACTCCAAAAACTGCCTCAAGTGCGCGTTGGGATCCTCTACAGCATTACCTTCATATTGGTTTTGTTGTACCATGGTAATCAGCCCAGTCCTTAGCTCAAAGTTATTTGCGTTGACGCTAGGTGGCTCTTGATATTGATACAGGGGAGTAAACGCCTCATCAATTGGGGGTTGTTTTTGCTCATCAGCATTTTTCTGAGCATCCAAAAGGATTTGCAGCTGTTCTCTCAAAGCACGGACTTCTTCTGCATTAGCCATCGTGTTCAGTGTGGCTTTAGTTTTCTGACTGTTGTTATGGCGGCGCGTAGCTTCAATCTCGGGATCAAAATCTTCAAGAGGTAGATTCCGAGATCGTGTGTTCATGCACTATCTAAAAAACTCCAAACGCAAAAATAAGAACCGCATGAAAAAATAAAGAACAAAATTTAAATAAACAGAATTAAAAATTCAGAGTAGTCTCAAACAATCAACAGATAGTACTGATAATAAATCAATCCCCAGCAACGGCGCCAAAAACTTGTTCGCTAATTTCTTAGCACACCGCAAATGCACGGGTGCAACTGTGTACAGTAGCAAGCAAGGTTGTATTCCACAAAGACTAATTAATATCAATTCATATCCTAGATCCTAATCATCTATCTTGATAATCGAAATTAAGAGTTTTGTTTTTAAAACTAAATAAATAAATAACCGGAAACAAATAAATCAAGCTGCGAAACAGAGAAACAGATATGAGAAGAATTTTTCAAGGTAAACGTTTCAACAGATTCTCATAACTAACAAGTTCAATTCAATCATCAAGATGATTCCTAAGGCAATCTCAAAGTTAGTCTATACCCACTCTCATGGCATACAAACCGTTGATTATATGCAAGGCTACCGTCTCCGGATCACGCTTCTAACATGCAACTCCTAAAAGCTCCTAGGATTAACGCCCTCACAAATATCAATTCCCTTTAAAATTAAAATAAATGTGTTCTATGTTCTTAGTTCAGGTAATAATTATCATCTCTCGATATCAAATTAAAACCTATGATTATGCTAAATTGGTGATAAAGCAATAAAGCAAACATTATAAACAAGAACATAAAAAGGAATAACAATCTCGATTGATTGAATCAAACAGTCAGAAACTCAAATCATGTTTATTCCCTAAACCCTGGGAAAAGGGATTCTAGCCACACATAGACATATCAACTAGAATCAAAGTCTCAATAAAACAGGAAAACCTTCAACAATAAAAACCGTAGTGAAACCGAGAATCTTCAGTTCTTGCTCTGGCTCCGTTCTCCGTCTCTCACAGCTCCAAAAGATAGAAAATATGATGATAGGTCCCAGAGAACAAGTTCTTGGGGAGTATTTATATGCCCTAGGTCAAGTAGGACTCAAAAATACCCAAAATCGCGTATACAGTAGAAAAAATAGAGTTTTGGGCAGAAATACGGCGTCATGCGCGGCCGCGTCGCGCGGCTGCATGGCAAGGCCGTGTGACCTCGCACGGTTCCCTCACGCGGCCCCCGCGCGGTCCTCCAGGAACTTCTGTTCCATCGTGCGGGCGGGCCATGCGGCCGCATGCCTGGACCGCGCGACCTCCGTCGCCTGCGTACCGCATGCCGCCGCGTGTCCTCTGACGTGCGAACTTCCCGATGCTCGTTCTCCCCCGGCCGGTGTTCGATTTGAGCTCCGTTTGCACCTACGGACTCGTCTTCGAGTACTTCTTTCCAATATCATCCAAATCTTCCCAAATCGAGTCCAAAACCTGTAAATACAGCACGAACACAGACGAGTAGTCTATTCTACAAAAATATGCAATTTAAGCAATAGACAACTCAACAACTCAATAAGAAAAATCCAAAACACTAAAGAATAACGTGACATAGGAACGAAAAAATGCATGTAAATCACCTCTCTCTCTTTATATAAATCTATATATATATATATATATATATATATATAAAGAGAGAGGTTCAAGTAAGAACCACTAAATAAAATAAGAACGAAGAGTTGTTTTTAGTCATTCAATCATTAAGATCTACCATGGATGCATCATCTTGGTGGATGAATGCAGCACCTGAGTTCAAATCCTGAAGGGAGCAGTTTTTTTTTTTTTTTTTTTTCCGAGTGAAGTAAATTCAACAACGGATATTAATTTTTATAATAAATGCAGTAATTTTAATAATTATCATATTCTTATAAAAATTGTAATTTTTACTAGAACCACGTCCTCTATATAAATAGGGATGAATTATATATCTAGATGCATAGATTTGTGATAACTAATGGTAGGCCTTTAAACTAATATTAGTCAATTCTTGTGCTTGTTAAAGAAGTAGATAGATTTTGTTTTTGACAAGCAACCAATTTCCACCAATATCAAGTCGTGGTCGTTGTCTTCCATTTAGTCAAATTTGTCTTGTAATTAGACCAAAATTAGTGATGAATGTGATTCATATCATGTTATTTCATCTAAATATCAAATATATATATATATATATATATATATATATATATATATAAAAGAAAGAGTTCAAACAAAAAACTTTTTTTATTATGACAACGTAAGAACTTTAAATAGAAGGTATAAAGTATTTGTATAGAACATATAAAATAGATGCATTTAACATATAAAGTAATTCACCTATGATAACATTATATTTTTTTTAGGCAGATGATAGCATTATATTTTAGTACATAATCATAGTACATCTATGTTGTACGTTCCGTGCAAGACACGTTTTCATAATCATAGGATCCATTTTCTTATCATATACATATTGATTACATCTAATCTACAAAAGCTTGTGTTTTAATTAGTATGTCCAGGTGAAATATGCTATATATTTACAAATTTTATATAAGGTTATGATTAAGAATAGCACGAACTTTGATGATTTTTAAGTCCAAATTTATAGAAAAAATTATAAATATACTTGAACTTATTTTTATTGTTTAATTTATAGCATGAGTCAAAATTTCGGTCAACTGAGGATTGTCGTGCCTCGCCTACATCTAAACAAATATGCCCCTAACATAGAGGGTCTTATCACGTATAGCACTCTATACTCGATTTGGGTTCAACTAAACCCCCGAAGTCCTTAATATGGTGCAATTAAATCTTCTGCCCTAACGGCCGTTTAACACCATTAACTATTTTAATTTTTTTTTTCGTTGGTGGTGGGACCAACGCCTTTTTCTTCACCAAGCTCGCTGGAAGCACGCCTGAAACACACCAGATCACCACAAATATCAGAAGAGAGATGAATGGAGGTGAGGGACGAGCTCAACGCTTCAGCTCCTTGTCCTGAAACTCTCCAAATGTGTTGTAACAAATTGGGTCCCACCACCAAAAAATAAAATAAAATAGTTAACGGTGTTAAACGACCGTTAGGGTAGAGGGTTTAATTGCACCAAATTAAGGACTTCGGGGGTTAGTTGGACCCAAGTCTAGTATAGGGTGCTATACGTGATAAGGTTATCTATGTTAGGGGCGTATTTGATACTTAACCCTTTTAATTTGTATGTTCAGGTGAAATATGCTATATATTTACAAATTTTATATAAGGTTATGATTAAGAATAGCACGAACTTTGATGATTTTTAAGTCCAAATTTATAGAAAAAAAATTATAATTATACTTGAACTTATTTTTATTATTTAATTTATAGCATGAGTCAAAATTTCGTCCAACTGAGGGATGACGTGTCTCGCCTACAGCTAAACAAATTATATATACGAAAAAAAATACATAAGAATTTTCTTTTATCTCCACATCAACTCCCTAACGACATCGTTTCACTTAAAGGGGTGTTTACTTTGCATGATCGAGTATTTTTTTTTCTTCAATGGTTGAATTTCTTCAATCCCACTTTTTCAATGGGATAAAAATCAAGCAAAACTAGCTTAAATGATAAAAATAATCAAAGGTCTTGGGATATCCGAAAGTTTCAATCCATCAAAGTAAACAAGGGATTAACTTTACTATTTTTATATCAAGGATAATCCTTAAAAGTAAACGTCTCCTAAGAGTTCAGATTTAATATGATGTAAAGTTTGACTTTTGAGAGTTTGATATGGAAATAGAATCTGATGTATTCCCCCCCTCACTCTCCCGCTAATTGTTAAGTCAGCTTGCAGCGAGCCACGTCATCCCTCAATTGCATGAGATTTTGACTCAATTTATAAACTGAACAACACAGATAAGGTCAGACTATATTTGTAATTTTTGTGAATTGCCTGAGATTTTGCCTGGGTACAATCTGCAATGTCCGGTTCTTGACGTGCTTCAGGTTCAAGCTGTGGTGGATGGCGCAACGAATGGGCTCGCGTAGGCACGACATCCATCTGGAGATGCAGTTCCTCCTGGTGGAGTCCAACAACGTCTTCCTCGCCTTTATCCTTCAAGGCGGCCCCGCCGACGACCTCGACCTCTTCATCGAGAGCTGCGACACCAATACCACCGCCTCTGCCTTCACCCACGTAGTTTGCATCGGCTCCGACACCGAACCCTTCGCCTCCGCCTTCACCCACGAGGCCATCAACGCCGTCAAGCTACAGCTCAGGACCTTCAAGTTATGCACCGAGAAGAAGCTCCCCAGCATCGTCAATTACTTTGGCTGGTCCACGTGGGACGACTTCTATCAGAAGGTCACTCAGGTCGGCATCGACCAAATCATCAAGTAGGAAAATAAAAAAGAGAATGAATACTTCATCATAATCGATGACGAATGGTAGTCCATCAAATCCGACCAGCCAGACAAGGAGAAGGGGAATGAAAATGAGTTGGGCGTGCTGAAGCTACAGAGGCTGACCGAGATGAAGGAAAACGAGAAATTCAAAAAGAAGGATCCAACGGCGGGGATTAAGAACGTTGTGAAGATTGCCAATGAGAAGCACAAGCTGAAATACGTGTACGTGTGGCATGTCATCACGGGGTATTGAGTCGGGGTGAGAAATTAAAATTTTGGATGGAATGGTAACATCCGTTGAGCCTCCTGATAAATTTGCATACTAATTTATACCCTAAGGGTGCGTTCTCTTTGGTTGTAAAATTATCATGAGAAAAGGATGGAAATGAAAAGGTGGGAAAATTTTATCATTTCCACTCTTGTTATCTCATGTTCTCTTTGATGGAATTTTTTTTTATCCTATACTTCATTTATCCTATACACATGTTCTCTTTGTGGGAAAATGATGGATAAATTGTTAAATGACAATATTACCCTTATTATTGACTTACTTATTTTATGTCATACTTTCAATTTTATTTTATGACATACTTCATTTTTTTTTTATAATTTTTCTCGCCACCTCCACCCCCACCATACTACCCCACGCCCCCACCAAACCCCCCCCCCCCATTTTTTTTTTTTAATTTTTCTCGCCACCTCCACCCCACCCCACTACCCCACGCCCCCACCCACCCCATCCCCACCCCTCCCCACACCAAAAAAAAAAAAAAAAAAAATTTCTTGCCACCTCCACCACCCTCCCCTACCCCACGCCCCCCCACCCCCCAAAAAAAAATTAATTTTTCTCGCCACCTTCACCCACCCTCCCTTACCCCACGCCCCCACCCACCCCAACCCCACCACCCCCCCTCACGCCCAATTTTTTTTTTTTTTTAATTTTTCTCGCCACCTCCACCCACCCTCCCCTACCCCACGCCCCCACCCACCCACCCCCCCCCAACCCTCAATTTTTTTTTTAATTTTTCTCGTCATATCCACCCACCCTCCCCTACCCCACGCCCCTCCCCACCCCCCACCACCCACCAAAATTATTATTTTTTTTAATTTTTCTCGCCATCTCCACCCACCCCTCCCTACCCCACGCCCCCACTGACCACCCTGCCCACCACCCCCCACCCCCCAAAAAAAATGGAGTAATTTTTCTCGCCACCTCCACCCATCCCCCCTACCCCACGCCCCTACCCACCCCCTCCTCCCCAAAAAAAATTCTTTAATTTTTCTCGCCATCTCCACCCCACCTCTTACCCCACGCCCCCAACCACCCTCCCTAGCCAAATTTTTTTCTTCTTGCCACCCCCTATCCCGACGCGGCGACGCCCCCACCCCCCGCTCACCCTCCCAACCCCATTTTTATTTTAATTTTTCTCGTCACTCCCACCCCCATCCAACTTTTTTTTTGGGGGGTGGGGGGAGGGTGAGTGGGGGCGGGTAGGGCTGTAAATGAACAGAGCTATTCGAGATTCGGCTCGAAAAAATCTCGTTCGGAGCTCGATTCGATAATAAATGAGCCGAGCTCGAGCCTGATTTCGAGCTCGGAATTTTTATAAAAAAATTTAAAAAAAAATTAAAATAAAAAAAAATTGGGGGGTGGGGTGGTGTGGAGGGGGTGGGTGGGGGCGTGGGGGTAGGGGAGGGTGGGTGGAGGTGGCGAGAAAAATTAAAAAAAAAAAATTGGGGGTGGGAGGAGGTGGTGGGTGGGGGCGTGGGGTAGGGGAGAGTGGGTGAAGGTGGCGAGAAAAATTAAAATAAAAAAAAATTGGGGGTGGGGGAGGGGGGGTGGGGCGTGGGGTAGGGGAGGGTGGGTGGAGGTGGCGAGAAAAGAAATTAAAAAAAAATTGGGGGGCGGGGGGGTGGTGGGGGCCTGGGGTAGGGGAGGGTGGGTGGAGGTGGCGAGAAAAAAAATTAAATTTTTTTTTGGGGGGGTGGGGGGGTGGTGGGGAGGAGGGGTGGGGGCGTGGGGTAGGGGAGGGTGGGTGGAGGTGGCGAGAAAAAAAAAAATTTTAAAAATTTTTTTTGGGGGGTGGGGGGTGGTGGGGAGGGGGTGGGTGGGGGCGTGGGGTAGGAGAGGGTGGGTGAAGGTGGCGAGAAAAATTAAAAAAAAAATTGGGGGTGGGAGGGGGGTAGTGGAAAGGGGTGGGGGGGCATGGGGTAGGGGAAGGTGAATGAAGGTGGCAAGAAAAATTAAAAAAAAAATTGGGGTGGTGGGGGGGGTTGGTGGGGAGGGGGTAGGTGGGGGCGTGGGGTAGGGGGGGTGGATGGAGGTGGCGAGAAAAATAAAAAAAAATTTGGGGGTTGGGGGGGGGGTGGGTGGGGGCGGGGGGGTAGGGGAGGGTGGGTGAAGGTGTCGAAAAAAATTAAAAATTTTTTTTTTTTTTTTTGGGTGTGGTGGGGAGGGGGTTGGTGGGGGTGTAGGGTAGGGGAGGGTGGGTGAAGGTGGCGATAAAAAAATTTTAAAAAATTTTTTTGGGGGTGGGGGGGGTGGTGGGGAGGGGATAGGTGGGGGGCGTGGGGTAGGGGAGGGTGGATGGAGGTGGCGAGAAAAATTTTTAAAAAAAAAGTGGGGGGGTGGTGGGGAGGGGGTGGGTGGGGCGTGGGGTAGGGGAGGGTGGGTGAAGGTGGCGAGAAAAATTTTAAAAAAAAATTTGGGGTGGAGGGGGGTGGGGGCGTGGGGTAGGGGAGGGTGGGTGGAGGTGGCGAGAAGAAATTAAAAAAAAAAAAAAAGTGGGGGAGGGGGTGGGTGAGGGGTGGGATGGGGTGGGGAATAAAATTAAAGAAAGAAAAAATTAATGGTATTGATCCGAATAAGACTCACTCACTGACATTCTCAATATGAAGGGTAAAATTGAAAGATCAAAAAAATATACATCATGGGAAAATTTTATCACACCTGCAGGTCATGATAATATTATCATGATTTGGGATGAAAATGTAGGAAAAGGGGCTGCCCGGGAAAATTTTCCCTCCTGTCCGGAGAAAATTTACTAACAAAGAGAACACATGAAAAAGATGGAAAATGAGGGAAATTATTTGTTTTCCATCCTTTTCCCACAAAGAGAACGCAGCCTAAGGTGTTAAATGCGACAAACGTTGCCGTATGATTATTTTCGTTCTAAGGGGAACAACTTTGGAGTTGTATTTGGTATTTAACCTAAATAATAATTATAGTGGCAAAGTTGAGACACTCAAAGACTCTCCTTTGTGAGAGGTCTTGAGTTCAATCCCACCTGCGTGCGGTGATGTTTTCCCACTTTAGGTAGTGTTGTATTCCCGCCTGCGTGCGATGTTGTATTGTTTGGTGTTGAGGTCCCACACGCAGGGCGTTTCTCGTCTGCATGCGGTAATATTTTCTTACTGTTTAGGTGGTGGTGAGGTCCCACCTGCGTGCGGATTTCATAATTAATTATATTCGAACACCTCTTGTAATTTAAAAAAAAATATGATAGCAATTGATTTTTTATTTTATTTTTCACTGTGAGCTACTTATATAAATGCTTGTGAGCAGTTGTATAATTGGATAATTTGATTGAAGTTACAAAATTTAAAAATGTATCACTCTTGCATCGCATAAAATAGATTATAGTCTTTATAAAGAGAGCTAATACCATTATTTTTATTATTAAAAGGTAGGTAACATCATTTGTAATCTATGATATATTAAAAAGGTAACTTTCAATTTCAAATCAATTTTAAAATTGGGTGATAATTTTATAGTTATAATAAAAGTAAAGGTTTATTTTTAAATTATATTTTTCTTTTTATTTCCTTTTTCTTTATTTTCTTATTTTTTTGTTTTATTTATTTTAAAAATCTTGAGATCCGACTAATTATAAAATATTTAATATACATATCAAATTAAAAATCACGATAAGAGCTTTAATTTGATACTATATTTTATATAAATAATTGATTTCAAATGTAAAAGTTATATTTATATAAGATTAAACTTTATAAAAATTCTTTTTCCTCTCTCATCTTTTTTTGAAAATAAATCTAATTTTCAATTATTTTTTATTTTTTCTTTAACTTATTTTTGTCTGCCTTTTCATAATATCAATTTTTATTATTATAAATTCTTCTCTATTTATTTTATTTTTTCAATACTCGGAGCAAATATATTTAGTTAAATATATTTATAAATATGATAATTGAGTTGCTATCAATTTTATAAAAATATAAAAATATTTTCTGTGTATTGCATCGAGGTGCAAATGCTAGTTAAATATTTCCTCCGTCCACGAAAAACTTCCTACTTTTCTTTTTTGGCATGTTTATAAAAGAACTTTCTATTTATTTTCATATTGTACCTCACCACTTATAAATATCCCATTTATCCTTATTTTTCACTTTTTCATCACTTTTAATTAATACTAATTAAAACACATTTTCACAAATTTTAATATATATATTCAACATTTTTTTTTCATTCTCAGTAAATTTAAGAAAAAAATCGTGTCACTTTTTTTCGTGGACGAAGGGAGCAATAAGTTTGTCGTCCATTAATCAAATTTGTCTTTTAATTAGACCAAAATTAATGATGAATGTGATTCATATCGTGGCATTTCATTTTTAGAAAGAGAAGTAATACCATTAAATAATAAGGTTGTGGTCCATTAATCAAAATTTTCCTTATAATTAGGCCAAAATTAACGATGAATGTGATTCATACCTTTTTTTTTTTTGAATTAAATGTGATTCATATCTTGGTCCATCTTTATACAAAACGAAGCAATACCATTAAGTAGCAAGATTTCGTCCATTAATCAAATTTGTCTTCTAATTAGACCAAAATATTAATTTTGAAAGTACATGATTCATATCTTGGTCCATTAATCAAATTTTTCTTCTAAGTAGGCCGAAACTAATTATTGATTTTATATTTATAAGATAAGTAATACCATTAAATAACGTCCATTAATCAAATGTCTTCTAATTAGACCAATTAATATTAATTATGAATGTGATTAGGAGTAGGGATGTCAATCGAACCAGCTCACCGGATTTCGGGCCAGCCCTATCGAGTTTTGGATTAATGGGTGCGGACTAATCGGGCTGAGGATTTTGTCGGGTTATAAATTTTCAACTCTAACCCTAAACATTCGAGTTTCGGGTTAGCCCATCGGGCTAATCAGGTTAAAGGCGTAAAAATAAAATAATCATTTGTATTTTGTTATTCTTAATGATCTAATGTATAATGTATAAAATATACATAATCAAATATATAAATTACATAGCAAGCATTAAATGCAAAAATATAAGATATTGAAGAAAAACAAATCAAGATTACATAACATATAAAATAAGTTGGTAACAATAAAATGTTCAACTTTGTTAAAGAAAAAGGGTTAATTACGCCAAAAATCATGAACTTTAGTCGGATTTCCAAACTTTCCATGAACTTTTTTTTTTATCAAAAATTCCCTGAATTTAATCGTCTGAACAATTTTTCCATGATTTTCGAAAATCCCCAAATTGAGTGCTGACATGGCATTTTTGAGTGACCTGAAAAATGATATGGCACCGCCGGACGGGAACCAAAACGACGTCGTTTACTTGGGCGTAAAACGACGTTGTTTTACCTCAAATTCTAGCCCACATCTTTTCCTCTCTGAACTCCGGCGAATAGCCGCCCATCGGACCGCCCCTGCCCTCAGTTTTGCAGAGCCCTAGTTTCCCAAATCTCTCATTCCTTAATCTCGCCAGAGCAATGAAAGGTGGCGCGAGGTCGGGTGGTGGCGCAGCGTGAAAGGGGGCGCAACCCTAGGCGGCGCGAGATCGAGTGGTGGCGCAGCGCGAAAGGGGGCGCAAACCCTAGGCGGCGCGAGGTCGGGTGGTGGCGTCACGTGAAAGGGGGGCACAAATCCTAGGCGGCGTGAGTTCGGGTGGTGGCGCCGCGGGAAAGTGGGCGCAAACCCTAGTGAGGTGTGAGGTCGGCGGAGCGAGATCTGGTAAAGAAGAAGAATTTTTTAGGGAGAAGAAGTGGACGGCGGCGATGGATGTTTGGGGAAGAAGAAGAACGGCACGAGGTTTGTGGTGGACGGCGGCGGTGGAGGTCTGGAGAAAAGAAGAATTTTTGGAATGATGCGAGGTCTGCGGTGGAGGTCTGCAGTGGACGGTTCGCGAAAGTGGACGAGGTCTGGAACGGCACGAGCACAACAGCGGCAGTTTGGGGGTCAGGGTGTTGGCAGAGGCGGGCCTTCATGTCTGAGATCGAGGGAGTTGATCGTCGCGAAGGAGGAAGGCGGAGGTGGTGGCCCTTGGTGCTGCTTCGCCGGAGGAAGGCATCGGCGGTCCTTTGGCAGCGGTCCACCGGCCGACCTGGAGAAAGGGGAGAAAAATAATCGATTTTCTATTTTTTTGTTTATTTTTTTTTCAAGTAGGCGCCCCATCAGCTCGGTATTACCACGTAGGCGCCATGTCAGCTCGGTATTGCCACATAGGCGCCAGCTATGACCGGACCTTCACCGAAGGTAAAAACCGTGAAAAAATTGTTCAGGCGTTTAAATTCAGAGAATATTTGATAAAAAAAATAGTTCATGGAAAGTTTGGAAATCACACCAAAGTTCATGATTTTTCACGTAATTAACCCAAAGAAAAAATAATAAAATATCCAACAATAATTTGAACTCATACAATCAAAGTATCTAAAAAATACAGAAAAGTGAAATGGTGAAACTTTATAATATTTTATTATTTTTAAATTTTTATATCTAAATCAATTATATTAAATATTAGGGTTTCGGGCTAGCCCATTAGGTTAGTCAGGCCGACCCTATCGAGTGCCGGGCTATTCGGTTACAGGCTAATTAGGTTGTAATTAATTTTTAGTGGGTTGAAAATTTTCAACCCTAACCCTCTCAGATTGACGGGTTAATCGGGCCAGCCCACGGGTTTCGGGCTGGATCGACATCTCTAATTAGGAGTGGTAAAACGGGTTCGTGCGGTTAATCGGCTATAACCGTAATCGAACTGAATTTTCGATTAATCGGTTAATGGATAACCGAGTTTTACTGATTCGGTTCGATTTTTGATTATCAAATTCTCTAGAATTCGATCGGTTAACCGGTAATCGGTCGGCTAAAACCGATTAATCGAATTAATAATTAAAATATTACTCCTAATTTTATTTTAAAATTAAAATTAAAACAAAGTAACCGAAAATAATTACAATTTTTTATAAAATAATATTTCAGTTCTATGTAAACATAAATGATGAGTTAGTGGAGTTGCTAAGAGTTTACACTTTCTTCCTAAGGGCACAAGTTTGAATCTCCTTAATAGCAATGGAAACATAATTTTTTAATTAAACAAATCGGTTATTTGCGGTTAACCGATTAACCGATCCGGTTAATCGGTTAACTGAACCGAGATAAGCGGTTAGTGAAATCGCTCTTATTTGGTTACGATTAATCGGATAAATCGAACCGAACCAATTACCAGCCCTAAATGTGATTCATATCTTAGTATTTCACAATATAATTAATACCATTGAATAATTAACAAGGTTTGTAGTATACATTCTCAAAAAAAAAAAAGATTTGTAATGTACGGGTGTGTAAGTATAAATTTATCACTTAAAGTGGAGATCACATTTTTTCATATATTACTTGTTTGAATGATAATATATTTATCCATTCTTTATAAGATTGTACTATAAAATTATATCACCCTTACTTAAGTATAAAATTATCTCTTTCTCAACAAAAAAGGTGACACCTAAAAATTTATACCATTTGCTAGAATTTTTTTATTATGTCAAAATAAACAAGGTATAAAATGAAAATGGAACTTATCCATTTTTTATACCTCAAGGCAAATACACTCTGCTAGTATTGATCTGAGAAGAGCTTGTAGTAGTATTGTATTAATTTGTCCCGTTATTTATGACTGGGGTAATTATATTTATTTATACCAATAATGTACAAATATTGATATCAATAGATAAATATGACAGAGTTAGCAATTTCGCAAATATCAATATTTTCAACCCCCCCCCCCCCCCTTTACAATATATTCCCTCCGTCTCACTGCAAATGTCTCACTTTCTATAATTGAATGTCCAATTACAAATAATATTCTCATTATAAATAATGAAATTTAATGGGCTCATCCACCGTATTCTCTCTCTATACCTACTTTTAAAATAATATTAAGATGAGAAAATATTTTTTTTATCATATGTGTATTAGAGATGAAAAAAATGAGAAAATATTGAAAAATATTTTCACACCTATCATGCATAAAATAACATTATCCAACATTAGAGAAAATGTGTGAAAATGAGCTATCCAAGAATATATTTCACTATGTCTGAAGAAAAATTTCCATCACAGTAAACATGTAAAAATGATGAAAAATGAATAAAAATATACATTTTCTCTCATTTTCCATCAAAGTAAACACATCATATACATAATATTTACAATTACAAGAGACATCTATTATATAATCAAATAATCAACTCACACGCGAGCGGACCTCTACACTACACAAAGGTGGGAAAACTATTTGCACACAGGCGAGTCTATTACCCACACAAAAGTGGGAATTGAATCTAATACTCCTCACAAATGACTGTTTTTCTTGCCACTTGAACTATGCCTCATTGGCCCTACATATATTTTTTATCCCATAAAAATCTATTTATTATATGAAAACACAGTTTGTGGCATTTTAGTAAATAAAATCATCAATTGAAGGCAATGATAGAAATTAATAAAAATGGGAGATGAGAGATAATATTACTAATCCCACTATAGCTCAAATATAGGGAATAACCGAAAAAAGAGGAAGGAAAGAGAAAGGGGGAGAGATGAGGGAGAATAAAAAGAAAATGTTTAATATTTAAAAAATTTAATTAACATTACTTATTTGTTATAATTTATTTTTAATTATTTTTATCATAATTTTTAATTTGTTATCCCTCATTTATTTATAATGTTGAACATCGATCATACTTTTTTTTTCATTTTGTTTTCGATTGTTGGAGAAAAAATAAGTAGGTGTCATTTATTTTTTCATTCAAAAAAGAATTTACATTGATTGTTTGATTATAATTATTTTAAAATTATACATTTTTCAATTATATTATTTTTAATGAAATAGAAAAAGAAGATTTGTATTAATTTTAATATGAATCTGTAAATAAAAGAATAGTTATATATCCTAAAATTAGAATCTATAATACTATATAGATTTATTTAATTGTGTGTACAAATTATTTATTTACATAAATATATTTGTTGTTATATTTTCTTTTTATATCATTCGTATTTTTTTTATTTTTTTATTAGTTTTGGGCTATTTAAATACAAACTTTTAATAATAATACAATTTGAACTTTTAAGAGCCCAAAATCGTTATATTAAATTACAGCTATTAATTTTGTTATTGGTTTAGTGTCATTTACTCAAAATGAGATTGACTTAAATTATTTTAACAATCTATAAATTTCATTATTATTATACGTATTTAATTATTTATTATTATACAATACTTATTAATAAGTTGATAATATTGTTATTATAAACTATTTTAAATCAAATACTAATATTTAAATTAACATTTTGTTATTAAGTAATCTAACTCAGTAATATTTTAATATTTTTGTTTAAATTTTTTAAAAATTAATAAATATATGGTGGTTCGTGCATCGCACGGGAGATTATACTAGTTGCTAATAATGATTATATTAAATAATAAGATTAGATAATCAACGTCTGTACTAGTGTACACATACATATACATATTCTTTGAATAGTAGAGTTGTGACCTTGCTCGTATTTTAATTACGATTTTATGACTTGATGGAGAGTCTTTGTAATTTGGAGGCTACTCACTATTCACATTATAGGAGACCGTGATGGTGAGAAATTCGTACATATTCCCAGGGTTAGTAAGCTAACGACCCTAGTATATAAACTCCGATTTAAAAAGTAATCAAATCCAAAGATCGCTATCGTACCAAACGTCGCACCCACCACACAAAGTCGAAACAGAAGAAGCGACGAACAAGACTGAAAAATATCAGCTGTGTATCCCTCGAATCCCGCCAAAAACCAGTATAAACCGCACGACAATATATTCTAACCACGCCTTGGGATTCGTGATTTGATCTCGAGTTTGGAGAAATATGGCTGTGTCTGTCGAGACGGCGGCGGAGGAGCTCAGAGACGTATACAGCTCCGGCAAGACGAGGTCGTACGAGTGGCGCGTTTCGCAGCTTAAAGCGCTGCTCAAAATCGCGACTCACCACGAGAAGGAAATCATCGAAGCTGTCAATTCGGACCTCGGCAAGCACGAGCATGAAGCTTTCCTTCATGAGGTGAGGAGAGTTTGGATTGTTGATTATTATCCGATTTGGAATATACGTGTGCGTGTTTTTTGGTCGATGAATGATACTGTAGCAGTTATTGTTTTGTCGCACTGAACGCACAGATTCGTCTCGGTCTAGTATCTATTCTTCGTTTGCACATGATTCGACACATATTTTAATTTGTTTATTTATTTGTGACTGGATGTTGCTGTGCCCCATAGAATTCACCAGGCGCAGCAATTGACTGCTTCTTCCGAAATTCGGAGTTGATTTCAAATACCTTTGTAGTTTGTATTCGTGTTTATTGATATTGCAGATGATGTGTGAGATGTTACCTTTTATAGTCAACTGCATTTAATGCTTCCTGCTCATTAATGAAAAAATAACTAGGATTTTCTGCATTTCTGTTTATTTATTTTCCTTTTGACTTCTTGGAATTATGACGCCTAACGGTGGTTGCTGGTGGAGTTAATACTGTTCTTTAACTATTTGTTTGATGTGTAAAGCGAAAGTTTTGATTGGAATTTTGGAAGTTACTTAATTTTACGAGGAAAGAGGGATGACACGAACCATCCTTTTTGGGTGATTTGATGCACGCGAGATTTCAAATTCTTTGCTTGTACATCATGCTTTGTTAGCTGGAGATTTGTTATTGGTGGATATGGATGTTTGCCTTTTATAAGCTATCACAAGATTTTCAACTTGCGACTCTTGGGAAATGTCCATAAATGTTTTTCCTATTATTGAAAGAGAATTTCTAGTTTTTTGTTTGGGGAATTCGGTTAGGAATATAGATTACTGCTTTTATGTATTTAAATTTTAAACTAAAGCTGTGTAAATAATACTTGTCGTCCGTACAAATAGACTAACCTGTACCATTCAATTTTTACTGTCTACGTGTTGTTTGCTTCTTCTTATGGGCTGGCGAGACACTTTCTTAAGCTCAGCTCAAGAATGTAATAAAATCTGAAGGATTTCTCATTGGAAGACTTTAGCAGAACAAAATCCTGCAAAAGAGAAGGGTCTGCACATGAATTGGCATTATGGTCACAGGAAAGAACCAATTTTTTTTTTATAGTTTGGAGAATATATATGTTAAGCATATGTTATGCTTTCCGTATTAGCTGTAAGATGAGTTTGGTGAAATAAAAAGAGGTAGGGAGGTGTCAAAAAAGCTAAAGATAAAATTATCTCACTTCCTTCAGAACTTTTGCAAGTTTTACCTAGATAGAGTCTAGAAATTTGAATGATGAATGGAAGATCAACAAAATATTTCCCAAAAGCGAACAGATTCGAGCTGTTTCATCTGCACCTTATCAGATATATTGTTTATGAAATGAAGAGAAACTTTTGATGTTACATCGTCAGAGATGCATTGGGAGGTTTTTATCATTACGATCCTAAGCTTATCATCTATTCTCTGTTTCTTTGTGCTTTTATTTCCAGTTCATCTTTTGACTGTTACCTTTTTGTATGTAACTTATTGTTCACTAAACTACACCATGGAAGTATTTAATCTTACTGTTTCATCATTTCAGAATACAACTTAACTATTTTGTCATGCAGATTGCTGCAGTAGTATCAGCATGCAAGATGGCGCTGAAGCAATTGCATCGATGGATGAAGCCTGAAAAAGTAAATTTGTGTTTATTTATAGTTTTAAATTATCATGATTCTCTTATTTGTTTATTCAGATTGTCAAATGGTGCTGATTTTTTGTGATTGCAGGTTAAAACTTCCATGACCACTTTTCCCTCATCAGCTGAATTAGTATCAGAACCCTATGGCGTCGTATTGGTTATATCAACATGGAACTATCCTATCTGTATGTTCTAGTTCTTGTCCTGCATATGTTTGGCCTTTTATCTATTTAAAATTTTTCTTTGCCATATGTGATATTGATAAATTGGCCTTGTTATTGTTCGCATATGATGCTGTTCTCTGCCAAAGTGTTGTCACTTGAGCCAGTCATTGGAGCTATTTCAGCTGGTAATGCTGTAGTACTGAAGCCATCTGAAGTTGCCCCTGCAACTTCCTCAGTTATCTCAAAACTTCTTGGGCAGTATATGGATGTCTCAGCTGTGAAAGTTATAGAAGGTGGTATTCACGAAACAAGTGCATTACTGGAACAAAAATGGGACAAAATATTTTACACAGGTACTTGTGAGCTAATAAACACCCATAGTTGGTTCATAGTAAAAGAGTCTGCTCAAGCTTTTAGATGCTAATGTTGCTAGGTGGTTTTACATACAAGAGTATTTTCTCTATTTCTTTTACCTGCACGCGATGCTGAAATTGGCACCATATATTACTGGAATTTTCTTTTAGATTGATAGGTTTTCTTGTTTATTTTCTGATTGCTCAAGCAAAAGGTTACAAACTCTGCAATGTTTTCTAGTCCCTGAGTTCAGAGGACCACGCAAATATCTGCTGATCGATTAAATAACGGAAGCACTGACTTGTAATTGGACTGAGAGATTCTTTCAGATTTAGCAGTCAAGTGGTCAAGAACCTCTTAGTCTAGCTCCAAAAGTTTAGTAACTAAATCTTATTAGTTAATGAATCTTAATGTAACTAAGCCTATTAACATGTAAAGGGACAGAAAAAAAGAAGTTTGTATATAATGATAGCTATATTAGAATGTAGTTAAGTATCAGAAATTTGAAGAGATATTTCACAGCTGGTTTTGGTTATAGTTTGCTCTACTTGGAGGTGAAGTAGCTCTGTATATCGCTCTCTCGATTTTATATTTGAATCGTAATAAAAATATCAACTATTGGTGTTGGTATCACAAACTTTATTGGTCCTAAACCTAATCAAACAAACTTTCTACAGGGAATAGCAAGGTTGGACGTGTTATATTAGCTGCTGCTGCTAAGCATCTTACACCTGTGATTTTGGAGCTTGGTGGGAAATGTCCAGTAATCGTTGATTCAAACATCAACTTAACAGTAAGTCCGTCAGGCCTCAGTTACTGAAACTCGACCAAATCTGAATTTTTCTGAATCAAACACCAACAGATGATGTGCTTGTTCTGTTTGTTCTTAAGGTTGCGGCAAGAAGAATAATCTCAGGCAAGTGGGGATGCAACAGTGGACAAACCTGTGTTTCACCTGATTATATAATAACTACAAAGGACTATGCATCAAAATTTGTAAGCAATACCAACTGAACTATATTGTACATGCAAATAGGGGTATACGTTCTCTCTTTGATCAAATTCTGATATGATTTCTCAGGTTGATGCGCTTTCATCTGAACTAGAAAAATTCTATGGAAAGGATCCTGTGAATTCAAAGGACTTGTCAAAAATTATAAATTCCCGACATTTTGAACGTCTAACAAAGCTTTTGGATGAAGAGAAGGTTTCCAGTAAAATAGTTATTGGTGGTCAACGGGATAAAGCCAATCTGTGAGTTCCAAAACTTGGTTCTGCCCTTTCTTCTTCAGCAATGATATGGTGTTGGTTGATGATGTATTCATGAAATTCTTTTCCTTGTCCATCTTACAGCAAGATCACTCCCACTGTTATACTGGATGCCCCACAAGATTCTCTGATCTTGAATGAGGAGATTTTTGGTCCTTTACTTCCCATTATCACGGTAAAAGTTGATAAGCTTCTGGTATATTTATGTTTGGACTAACTTTATACAGTAGTTGGATAATTTGATTTATTTATACGTAATTCTTGCCATGATAAACCAAAACAAGTAAAACGAAGAAAAGAAAAGAAAATGTTCATGTTTGTTTTACTGGATGAGCCAGAAGACTCACTGGTCCCTAATTCCTTAGCTGATTCTTGTTTTAGCTATGGAAACTTAATAGTGTATTGATTTTCTTAAGTTTCTGTATTTTCGTTTTATATGAAGGTCAACAATATTAAGGACGGCATTAACTTGATTACTTCTAAAGACAAGCCCCTTGCTGCATATATATTTACAAATGACAAGAAGCTCAAGGAAGAATTCGTGCAAAGAGTTTCAGCGGGGGGCATTTCCGTTAATGAAGTAACTATTCATGTAAGTCTTTCTTCTGACGCTATTAAAATTATTTTGTTCTTGAAGACTTGATAACATGCAATTAAAGGCACAATACATGCTTAAATTATCTTCTTCTTGTTGCTTCATCAATATTATTGCTAAATCTATCAACTAATTTGATGGGAAATGCCACTCGGTAGATCTGAACCATATTATAAACTCTTTTGGGCAGCTTGCTGAGGCCACATTGCCATTCGGAGGTGTGGGAGAAAGTGGAATGGGATCATACCACGGTAAATTCTCTTTTGAGGCTTTCAGCCATAAAAAGCCAGTTCTGTACCGCGGGTTTGGTGGGGAAATATCTGCAAGATATCCACCATACACCTCCAGAAAGCTGAAATTTGTGAAAGCTGTGTTAAGTGGTGATATACTTGGCATTATCCGTGTGTTGCTCGGATGGTAAGATTCATATGCCTGCATTCCTTCTGGTTGTGTGGTTTATTTTTAATAAGACGTAGCAGGCCTTGATTCGGTTTTCTGATGACTGCTAATGGGACTAGATAACCAAGTCCTATGGTTATATTATATAGATCGAAATATTTATCTCATTTGCTTCGGTATCTCTACCATCTATCTGTGTGCAGGCAGAAAAGCTAAACACTTGTGTACTTTCCCTTTTTCTCAGCGCGTAGAACTCATTTGTATGTTTATGTACATAAAAATGATAATCGATGACATTCTTTGCATCTGCAGTTTATTATTTCTATGGCTATTCTTTTTGTTGTGGTATTGCTCTTAATTAAACAAGAGTCAGTAGGTTATTATTATTAGAATCTTTAGTAGCAGCTCACCCATATCAAAACAAGAAGATATAGAAGTCAGCTTATGATAGATCAGCTTTAGTTTTGTACAAATCTTAGTAGTCACCTCTGCATCTGTAAAGAAAAAGATCAAGAGGGGAAGAAACGGTAGATTAATTAACAAGTCTGCTGCAAAATAGTAGCAGCAGTAGATCGCTGCTCTTGTGTCAACGTCTCCGGGAACTTGGCAGAGATGTTGACGATCAAGTCCCCTCTTGTCCCGGGCTCGTGTTGCTTTGGCATGCCTTGTCCTTGTATGGTCTTCACGTAGCCGGGGTGCACGACGTCCTCTATTCTGAGGCTGGTCGTCTCGCCTCCCAGCAACGGGAGGAGAAGCGCGCACCCCGTTAGAGCATCCACCAACATGATCTCAACTCCCAGTTGCAGATCATCCTCTTGCCTCTTGAACAAGGAGTGTTCTTTCTCTGCTATCACGAATACTACATCCGCGGCTTCTGTACCGGGCATCTGATTCCCCTTCCCCTCGAATGTGATCTTCGTGCCTCTCCTCCATCCCGGCTCCACTTTGATCGTCACAATTTCATCTTCCTCCACTATTTGCCTGCACCAGAGTTGCAGAGAAAAAGGTGTTAAGATCTCTGTGTCCATCATGATTATATTATGATGTATGGTTGTTTCTGTTTTTTACCCGTTGCCTTTGACGGCGTCTCTTTTGATGGCGACCTTCTTGATGCAACCGAAGCAGAGCTCCTCGAGGGTGCACTCGAGCTGCTTCTCCATTGCGGCCGGCTTGATCAGCCCACTCGAGTTGGAGAAAATGATGGGGGCCGCGATCCCCCTGCTCGTGCTTCTCGAAAACGTGTGTGTCAAGCCTCCAACAGCAGCACCCCTCGTTGATTCTTTATGGCTCAGGCTCCTTGAAAGGGGCCCTGTAGCTGCTCCGCTCCGGCCGTGGTAGCTCAGATTCCTCGACAGCCGGGACGAGCCAGAGCCCCGGTGGGGCGATCTTGTTGCTTGGGTGTCGTCGTAATCACTCCCTTGTCTGTCATCAACTTCTCTCCCAGCATTATGTTTCTTGGTCTTTGATCTGCTGATCTGCAGGATTAGGATGTTAATAATTTGTTTTGTAGAAAGACGAGGGTATGTTACAAGAAATACGTACCTTGGTATCTTCGATTGGCTTGGGTTTGGGTTTGTTTGCTGGCTTCTTCAAAAAAAAGGGTTGCTTCTCTGGGTAGCATTTGGAGAGGAAGGATTTGCATGCCCTGCAGACGTTTGCAATTCCTAGAAAGCGAATCAAATCATTGGGATTTGGTCTTGCATGCTCTCCCATGGATGGTATGCTAGAGAGAGAAGACCAACAAGAAGAAGAAAAGATATATGAGACAAGAGATTAATACGGAGCGCAACCTCTTTCTCAGGCTCATCTGTGTGTTTGTGTGTGTGTGAGAGAGAGACTAACACGGAGAGACAAAGCAAATTGTTATTGGACGACACTCTGCTTAACAAATTAGTAGGATTTTTAGGAGTTCCATTCAATTATACGAGTATTAATTACATCTCCAATATACTATACCATTATTGCACACCGTCAGCTATAACAAACTAACTAGCACACTATATCCCAAGTCCTGATCAACGAATCATTTGGGACGAAATTATTTTCATTCCTACACGGCTACACCTTGTTTTCATGCCTCTAAAAGCAAAACAAATCTTTTGAAAATTATATTTTAATATTTCATGTGTGCGGTTCTATTATTTTTACTCCTAATAACTTTCTCAGAGCATCTCCAATGTATGGTAGAGGGGGTCTTAGTGGTGGTCCCCACTTAAGACACACCCCTCTCCAATGCATTGTGTCTTAAATGGTGTCTTAGATCCTCATTTCCATAAAATTCATATTTCTACACTTTTATTTTTAAATTTCAAATTTCATTAAAATTAAACATTACAATAATTAAAATAAAATTAAAGACATAATTAAAATAAGATAATAAAATAAAAATTACAATAATTTCCTAATCTAAATAAGCCCTCGACGCTTGAGCACTTCTTGGACTAGGTGGTTGTGCAAGGCCAATTGTGCCCCCGTCATATTCGTCGTGTCTGTGTTCAAGAGCTTCATATCTATTTCCTCCTGTTTCATCTCGGCTTGCACATTTTTGACTTCGGCGATTTGCCCCGTTTGGAGAGCATGCTCCTTCATGCTTTCGGCGACCTTCTCAAGGGCCTCGAAGACCGAGATGCCTCTCGAAGATCCTTCTCCCTTCTTCCCTTTCCCCTTGTCTCGCTTTGTCGCTTTTTGGCCTTGAGGCCTAGTCGTGATACTCGGCTCCGAAGAAGTGGTGGTTGCTTGGCCATCGGAGCCCTTCGACTTCTTCGCGGAGTGGACATCCCCGACTTGCGACATGAATCTTTCACACTCGCACAGGACTTTCCAAGCTTTGATGTAGGAAAATTGCTTCTTGAAATTCGCCTCGAACATCGTCTGAGCTTGTTGGGTGATTTGGTCGTTTCTCATACCGCTTCCCCAATTGTCCTTGCAAATGTTGTAGAAGGCCTCGAAATATTTCGTGTCCTTTTGGACACGTGCGAAGTGGGATTTGAAATGATCCGGCTTATGTATCGGCGCTCCCGATGGTTTGAGCGCGTTGAACTTCTCCGCGATTGCTCCTCAAATATTGGAGTAACTTTGGGAGGTTCCCAAAATAGGATTGTGGGTAGCCTCCGCCCACAAGATTGCCACGAGCTCGGTCTCTTCGCTAGAGTATTGGGTGCGGGTTCTCTTGGCTTTCGGCTTCTCAGTCTCCGGCGCTTCTTGGGCGTTGGTGGGCGTGCGAAGATTTCTCGTAGCCAAGACATTGGAGACTTGCGAAAACGGAGCAAACCCCATCATCGGAAGCCTCGAACCTCCGCTTTGTTGCTCGAGGTATTCATCGAATTCGCGATCCATTACAAGAAAAATGTAGAAGAGAGAATTGCAGTTGAGATAATGAGAAAGTACTGAATTTTAGATTGTGGAAGGGTGGTATTTATAGAAGGAAAATAAAAAGAAAAAAAATTAAAATCTAAAACTAAAAAAAAAAAATCAAAACGGTCGAATTTTGAATTTTAAATATAATTTCATTTTTTTTAATAGGGCGCGTCCTCCGGATGCGAGAACGCGCCACACATAAACTCCCTTCGCTCTGGGTCTCCAGCTCGTCCCCGCTTTGAATTTGGCCGCATCTCCAATGCGGCCACCAGTTTGGCGACCCGGATCGACGCCCCTTTCGAGTTTTGACACGCGGGGTGGAGATGCTCTCGTATTCTCGTACTTTTATTACCGGACCAAAATTTAAGGTGGCATCTCGAAAATTATGAATTTTGGAGATGTCTAAAATCTCTGAGAATAACTTGATAAATATTAGATTATTTTATTACTAGTATTTTTAGGATATTTGTATGTACTCGTTTGAATGGAGTAAAGTTTGCATTATGCTTATATTTGTATTCACATCGCATCCGATGATATACCAATACTTTTGTTGATATTTTAGAAAAGTAACCGAATCTAAATTTTGACTCATTTCACAGATATCATCTATCTATTAAATAATTTGACATAGGTTTGTTTTCAAGTTCTTAAATGTATCTTATGATATCGATTTCTTTCAGCCACAAAACTCATTGATAATACTATGATAAAAAAATTGTTGGTATCAAATGCAAATCCATACAATAATACCAATGCAGCGGAAACAATTTATAACGCACATACAATCGAGAAACGTCCCCAATCTTAGCAAACAAGAAAATCTCCACAAGTAATCAAGATCATATGCAAGACGATAAATGAGACAAGAGATTTACGTGGTTCGGCAAATGCCTACGTCCACGGGAGCAACACCAATCGTAATATTGAAGAACTCCGACGATTCGCACAACTCGCGAACTCGTCACACAATGAATCGAGAATTACACCCAAGATGAGATCAACCTCTCACTCTCGTACACTCTCAAACCCACGCTGGAAAAACCCTCTTCAAATACCTCACGATCTCTCGTGTATATCACACCCCAAGCTCTCTGTTTTTCTCTCACAGCTCTCTCTTCTCTCTTCTATCGAAAATGAAGAAGCAGAAGAATAATGCTCTCTCTCCCTCCTTACAACTTTCACTACGGAAAAGAAGTCAACAAAGGAAAAGCAAAAAGTAAAAGCAGAAAAGTTTGTCTGCCACCAACAATTCTCCACCTCGTACTTCATTTGATAAACCTCAAATGTAGGACGAATACGAGCACCGCCCACGAACATGGACACCCGTACAAGCTGCACCACTTTTCCATGGTTGCCTACATACCCAATCCAGGGATCAAGCTCCTGTAGTTCGAACACAAAAGGATAAGCTCCACCTCACCCCAACACCGCCCCGAAAGGCTGCCCCGTTTGATTATCAACACGGGTTGATATGTAGCAAGTCCAAACAGTGTTTAAACTTACCACCCGTCACCACCTTGGTTAACATGTCTGCTGGATTTTCATCTGTGTGCACTTTCATAAGAGAAATATCACCTTCCTCTATGACATCCCGCACAAAATGATACCTGATATCAATATGCTTGGTACGAGCATGATGAACCTGATTCTTTGCCAAATGTATAGCACTCTGGCTATCACACCACAGGTCCACGCGATCCTGCTTAATCCCAAAATCACCCAGAAGACTCCACAGCCACAAAGCTTCCTTAACCCCCTCTGCCAAAGCCATGTACTCAGCCTCGGTAGTGGAAAGAGCCACTGTAGCCTGCAACATCGATCTCCAACTAATCTCCAACTAACGGGGGCACCGTGTACACAGAACACATATCCCGTAGTAGATCGTCGTCTGTCTAGATCACCCGCATAATCCGAGTCCACAAACCCATTAACCTGACATGTATTTCCACTAAAACACAATCCTGTGTCGCTGGTACCCTTCAAGTACCTAAGGATCCACTTCACAGCTTCCCAGTGTGTCTTTCCAGGATTAGCCATAAACCTGCTCACAACACTAACTGCTTGTGAAATGTCCGGACGTGTACACACCATAGCATACATCAAACTGCCAACTGCACTAGTGTAAGGCACTTTCTCCATCAATTTTTTCTCTTCAGGTGAAGTGGGAGATTTCTTTCTAGAGAGCCTGAAATGAGGAGCCAACGGAGTTGCCACCGATTTTGCATCTTGCATCCCAAATCTCTGCACAACCCGCTCAATGTAGCTTTTCTGGCTCAGGAACAAAACACAGTTTGTCCTCTCTCTTCTAATCTCCATACCCAGTATTTTCTTAGCAGTGCCCAAATCCTTCATCTCAAACTCTTTACCAAGTTAAGATTTCAGTCTATCTATCTCCACCTTGCTCTTCGAGGCAATAAGCATGTCATCCACATACAACAAAAGATAGATATACTCACCTCCAGGAAGTCTCCGAATATAGACACAACAGTCATAATCACTTCTGGAATAACCATGCTTCAGCATGAAAGAATCAAACCGCTTGTACCACTGTCGAGGAGATTGCTTCAATCCATACATGGATTTCCTCAAGCGATAAACATGATCCTCTTTACCCTCAACCTTGTAGCCCTCAGGTTGACGCATATAAATCTCCTCCTCCAAGTCTCCGTGCAGGAAAGCGGTTTTGACATCGAGTTGTTCCAGCTCAAGATCACTGTGAGCCACAACACTCAACAACACCCGAATAGAAGTGTGCTTCACTACTGGAGAGAAAATCTCATTGTAGTCCACTCCCTCCTTCTGTGCATATCCCTTTGCTACTAACCTCGCCTTGTACCTGATCCCACCGAGCTCAGAATTATCCTCTTTCTTCTTGTAGATCCACTTACAACCAATAGCCTTCTTTCCTTTGGGCAAAGGTAGAACCCCCTCCAGAACTTGATTCTTCCGAAAAGACTCCATCTCTTCTTCATTCGCAACCAACCAGCTTGAGCTATTCTTGTCCCGAATAGCTTCCTGGTATGATGCTGGCACCGCATCATCCTCTGGTAGTGCGCACCCGACCAAGTTTGCCTGCCCATAATGCTTCAAAGGCTGATCTGACCCCAGCTTTTGAACTCTCTTGTATGCTCGCTTTGGCCTAGTGGAAACCAAATCATCCGCGAGCCGCTGTTGGTGTAAAACATCTACATTCTCTTGATCAAGAGCCTCGAGCTCAGACTCCTCATCACTCTGTTCTCGAGTGTCTCCATGACCTACTTCTTGAACACGACTAGAACCTGGTTGATCCTTAGGTTCTATCTCGATCACCTGAGACTTGACCGTCTCATTTTCATCTTCACCGGGCATTGTATCTTTAAACTTAGCTGCCATGGAATACTCATCAAAGATAACATCCCTGCTGATTATGAACTTTGAATTTTCAAAACACCACAAGCGATAACCCTTCACTCCAGTTGCATACCCCAATAATATTGCCTTCTTGGCCCTCGCCTCAAGCTTTCCCTCGCTGACGTGATAGTATGCTGTGCATCCAAAAGTTCTGAGTCTCTCATAATCTGCATGTTCCCCAGACCATAGCTTGTATGGAGTATCTCCACCTAAGCTCGAATGTGGAGATCGATTTATGACATGAAGTGCTGTAAACATCGATTCTGCCCACCATTCTCTGCCTAGCCCTGCATGAGACCGCATGGACATTGCTCGCTCTCGCAGCGTGCGATTCAGTCTCTCCGCGACCCCATTCTGCTGCGGTGTATTCCTGACAGTCCAATGCCTAGCAATTCCCTCCTGGTCACAGAACTTCTTGAAGGCACCATCTGTATACTCTGTACCGTTATCAGATCTCAATGTCTTCAATTTCTTTCCTGTCCTGTTTTCAACCATTGCTTTCCACTTCTTGAATGTGTCAAACACCTCATTCTTATGCTTCAAGAAATAAATCCAAGCATATCTAGAATAATCATCAATAAACGTGACATAGTACCTGGAGCCTCCCTTGGTGGTAACTGTAGCTGGCCCCCAGACATCAGTGTGCACATAATCTAAGATGCCTTTGCTCCTGTGTTTGCTGGCCCTGAACTGAACTCGGTGTGTTTTCCCGTACACGCAATGCTCGCAAAATTCCATGCAAGGCTTCTTCAAGTTCTTCAGCAAACCTTCTTGACAAAGTAGATGCAGGCCCTTCTCTGACATGTGTCCGAGTCTCCTGTGCCATAACCGGGTGTAGTCCCCTGGATTTCTACTAGTTCCATTTGCTCCAACTGCCGCACTTCCCGTCACTGTTGTGCCCAAAAGCGTATACAAATTTCTTTGACGGATACCCTTCATCACAACTAAAGAACCCCGAACAACCTCCATGACTCCATTCCAAGTGATAATTTTGCATCCACCGGAGTCCAAAGCACCAGCGGAAATAAGGTTCTTACATAGTTCCGGGATATGTCTCACATCCTTTAAGGTTCTGATAACCCCATCATCCATCCTGATTCTGATCGAACCGACCCCCACTGTTTTGCAGGAATGGTTGTTTCCCATCAAAACAGTTCCACCATCTATTTCCTCATAGGTAGTAAACCACTTCCTATTCGGAGACATATGATAAGAGCATCCCGAATCAAGTATCCATTTACCGGCGCTTTCCTCGTTACCCGTGGCATTGAAACACTCACCGATATCCCCTTCCTGCGAAGCAAAACCAGCTTCTTGTGTCCCTTGTACCTTCCCGCTGTTGTTGTACTTGTTCTTGTTCTTCTTCCAAGTTGTCTTCTTGCTGGGGCAATTTGCTTTGAAATGCCCAAGTTCCCCGCACTTAAAACATGGTCTCTCTGCAAGAGGTTTTGAACTGGATCTAGCCTTTACTCCCTTGCCTTTCTCTCGATCACTTGTCTTGCCCCTCGTATACAATCCCTGTGCCTGCTCTTTGCTCCCACTAGTAGCCATGCCAGTAGTTGCAATCTTTCGAAGATCATCCGCCAGGAGTGAAGTCCTAGTTTCATCCATCGTCAGAGTGTCGCCCATGAGCATCAAGGTTTGTACAAGATTTTCATACGATTTTGGCAATGAGAGTAGTAGCATGAGAGCTTGATCCTCATCTTCCACCTTCACATCAATATCCTTCAAGTCCGATATGCACCTATCAAACTTGTTTAAATGTTCCTGGATAGGTGTACCTTCCTCCATCTTGCAAGTGTACAATTTTGATTTCAAGTAGATCCGATTCGTTAGAGTCTTTGTCATGAAGTTCGCCTCTAACTTCAACCATACTCCCGCGGCGGTTACCTCATTGTCCACCAAGAAAGCAACATCCCTCTCTAGGCAGAGAATGATCGACGCTCGTGCTTCAAGATCTAACTCTTCCCAATCCTCATTCGACATGTCTTCGTGCTTCTTTTCTTTACCCGCCAAAGCTTTGTGTAGCTTTTGTGAAATTAGCAAATTCTTCATTTGCATCCTCCAATAGGAAAAATCATTCTTCCCATTGAACCTTGCTATCTCATACTTTCTTATCTTGACCGCACCACTCGTAGACGTCATTTTTCAGCTTGTTTCAGATTTTCGTTTCTCTCAGGAATTTCGTCGAACACCTGGTATGCGCCTCTGCAAGGACCAGCTCAATACCCCTCAAATGTGAGCTCAACCACCCAAATTTGATATCAAGCTCTGATACCAATTGTTGGTATCAAATGCAAATCCATACAATAATACCAATGCAGCGGAAACAATTTATAACGCACATACAATCGAGAAACGTCCCCAATCTTAGCAAACAAGAAAATCTCCACAAGTAATCAAGATCATATGCAAGACGATAAATGAGACAAGAGATTTACGTGGTTCGGCAAATGCCTACGTCCACGGGAGCAACACCAATCGTAATATTGAAGAACTCCGACGATTCGCACAACTCGCGAACTCGTCACACAATGAATCGAGAATTATACCCAAGATGAGATCAACCTCTCACTCTCGTACACTCTCAAACCCACGCTGGAAAAACCCTCTTCAAATACCTCACGATCTCTCGTGTATATCACACCCCAAGCTCTCTGTTTTTCTCTCACAGCTCTCTCTTCTCTCTTCTATCGAAAATGAAGAAGCAGAAGAATAATGCTCTCTCTCCCTCCTTACAACTTTCACTACGGAAAAGAAGTCAACAAAGGAAAAGCAAAAAGTAAAAGCAGAAAAGTTTGTCTGCCACCAACAAAAAAATATATATCAACCATATTCTCAAAAAAAATATACTATATCAACCATAAAATAAAATGAAAGAGTGGCGATTTCTTACATCCACGAAACTCGTGGTAAAAAAAATATCAACCATAAAATGAAAGAGGGGCCCGACTTGAGCAGCATCCTAGTTTTCCTTGTGCTTTTTTTATTTTTATTTTTATTTTTTATTTTTTTTGAGTTTTTCCTTCTGCAGTTGATTGGCAGCTTATTAAACAACACAAACACACTAGGTAAGACTGCAAAAATAATTGTCGGTGATTATTTACATTTTACACACAGAAGAAGAAAAAAACATTCCAAATTTTGTGAAGTGATCCGCACTTTTGTCAATTGCAGTGAAATTAAACATTAAACGCCCTTTACACATATCTAGGGTCAGTATGTACATAGACCAAAGTCACGAAAACAAAAAAACACTATTTAGGTGATGATAACTCTCAACTACTAATTAGAGGGAAACTCCTTATCAATCAAATTGCGTGGATAAAAATCACATTTTCAAAATGGATTTCTTATTTCATTTACATATTCAGTTAATTTCTTAAAATCTATCCTTCTCAAATGAATGCTCATTTAATAACCAAGGAAATATAATACTATTTTTTTTCCTGCGTATACGATTAAAAAGTCCTTTTCTTTGCGTGTGTTGATTTAGGGGGGTGTATTAGTTGTGGAGTTTAATAGATTTCTATGGATTTTAAAAGTCTGGGTGTATTCGTTCCAGACTTTTAAAAGTCTGCAGAAATCTGGGTGTATTCGTTCCCGACTTTTAAAAGCCCATATAAATCTGGGTGTATTCGTTTCAGACTTTTTAAAATCCATACAAATCTAGGTGTATTCGTTATTCCATTGACTTCAAATTCGGAATGACTTTCATGGATTTCATCCAAAAAATACACACGACGAAATCCGGCCAAGAACCACGAGAATTGAAATCCATGGAATTTTGAGCGTGCACTGAGTTCCAGCGCCCGCGGCTAAGAAGCCAGCGAGCGCCTGAACTCAGCATACGTTGAGAAGGCCAGCGCTCGCTGGGTTTGAGCATGCGCTGGGTTCCCAGCGGTCGTTGGGCCCAGGCAGCCCAGCCCAGCAACGCCTTTAAATATCCCTCTTCGATTTTTTTAGCCTTTCACATTCAGACGCCTACCACCCCTTCAAAACTCTCACATTCGGACGCCTACCACCCCTTCAAAACAGAAGACAAGTTCAGGGTTCTACTTTAGCTTTTAGCCAGGTATTTTTTTCTTAAATTTTATATCTTCATAATATTTTAATTATGCAATTTTTCTATAGCATGAATCTTGTATCTTCATAAATTGTTAGCAACTGTATGCTGTGTTTCTATTGCATGTGAGTTGATTTTAGTTTTTTGTTGATGTTTTTTATTTTTATTCATTCATATAGTACTGTTCGGAGTTTAGTAATATTATTATGGGAGACTCTCAACCACAAGATTCCAAAAAAAGGGCAGTGTATGAAGCATGGACGCAGAAACAAAGTGATGCCTTGTTACGAATTCTGGCTGAATCTGCAATTAAGGGATGGCGCGATAATAGTGGTATATTTAGCAAAGCAACAGTAGAGGAAATGATATTGCCTGTTCTCAATGAAAAACTTAGGTCCAATAAAAATTATAATCACTACCAAAGTCGTATCAAATGGTTTAAGAGCCGTTGGAATGCGTATTCAACACTGTTGAAGTTTAACTCTGGTTTTGGTTATGACAACGACACCAAAAAATTCACGGCCCCAGATGAAGTATGGGATGCGTATATAGAGGTAAATTTGTTATCAATTATTTTTTAAACACAATTTAATTTAAATAATATAGTTAATTAATAATTTTCTTATTTATGTTTTTAGGCTCACCCAAAAGATGCATACTTACGCACTGGGAGTTTTTCGGATTATGATGAATTGAGGCTTGCTGTTGGAAACGGTGTAGCTGTAGGAAGAAACGCAATTGGAGTGGGCAGTGCTACCGATGCTAGGACAATAGGAGTTGATGAAAGTAGAGGTCCGCTCATAGAAGAGTTGAATTACGATACTGCTACTGAGGCGTTTGTAGTACTGGCTGAAGATGATCCACCGTTATCCGCCTCCAAATCACCTTTGGAGCCCACTGAAGTGCCTGTAGAGTCCACTCAGAGAAGAGCTCCCGCCAAAAGAAGCAGAGGCCAGTTTGAGACAAATTCAGGCCACACTGAAAATAGTTCGCATCAGGAGCTCATGGTAGAAATTAAAAAAGTCACTAGCACAATGGATCGAGTTGAAAGCCTCTTCGTGAAACGAGATACTATGATGGAGAAAAGAGAAAAGGAAAAAAGTTTTACAACTTGGGATGCTATTGAAGAAATTCCTGATTTGAGTGAAGAGGACCGCTACACGGCATTTGACTTGCTTGTTACAAAGTCACAAAAAGATGGATTTATGAAAATGACTGTTCCTCAACGCAAAAGATGGATAGAATTCAAGACTAGGAAATAGATGATAGTTTAGTCATGTTTTTTGAACTATGTTTTATGAGTACATTGTTTTGTTGGTTTTATGTTTTAATACTTTATTTTGTTGATTAATGAATGGTTTTTTATGAGTATTTTTTAAAGGCTATTTTTTGATAGAAAGTCCCTTTTATTCTTATTTCAATTATTGTTTCATTGTTTTAAATGGCAGCATGAATTATGAAGATAAAATTAACATTGCAATTGAAGAAGACATAGATGAAGAACTTGAGGATGAAATCGAAACAGAGATGGAGATTGAACTTTATGTTCATGCTAGGCAACTGATGGAAGCAGCTAAGGTAGTTATCACTCTATTGGGGAAGATGATGACGCATCATCCGACTGCTGACACGCTCTGATGCGACGACCAAAGACTAGGGAAGGATTTCGTTTTATTACGAGAATTATGGATGGAGATCCGAGCCAGTTTCGACAGTTGTATAGAATGTATCATGACGTCTTCATCAAATTATGCCAGATCATTAGGGAGAAAGCTCATGTGGATGATACACGATATACAACTGTTGAAGAAATGTTGGCAACATTCCTCATCATTGTAGGGCACAACGATCGTTATTGTAACGTTCGTAATAGGTTTGGTCGTTCGCATTTTGCTACTAGTCAGAACTTCAACAAAATATTGAGAGCATTGAACACCATAGCACCGGACATGATGGTTAAGCCGACTGGCGCAATACCCGCTAAAATTCGGAAAAGTACCAGATTTTATCCTTACTTCAAGGTATAATATTTCTGCTCTTGTATTATATTAAATATTTTTTGTTTTTGTATAACACATTCACCTATTATTTTAGGATTGTATCGGGGCTATAGATGGCACTCATATCCCGGCCACGATAATAGGTAAAGACGTGAGTTGTTATCGTAACCGTCATGGGGTGAATTCGCAAAATGTTTTGGCAGCTTGCAACTTTGATTTGCAGTTCATCTATGTGCTTAGTGGATGGGAAGGCTCAGCCCATGATTCCAAAATTTTAAGTGATGCGTTGTCTAGAACAAATGGACTCCACGTGCCTCAAGGTAAATATTTTCTAGTAGATTGTGGATTTGCTAATCGTCGTCAGTTTTTGGCTCCGTTACGTGGCGTTCGATATCATCTCAAAGATTTCGGTGGTGACGGTCGTAATCCAAGAAATGCAGATGAGTTGTTCAATCTTCGACACGCATCATTGCGAAACGTGATTGAACGCATTTTTGGAATCTTCAAATCACGTTTCACAATTTTCAAAACAGCTCCTCCGTTCCCTTTTCAGACACAAGCAGAGTTAGTTTTGGCTTGTGCTGGATTGCATAACTTTCTCCGAAAGGAGTGTCGTTCTGATGAATTTCCAGTCGAAGTTGAAGAAGGAAATGTTGCAGCAGATGTTGAAAACGATGCAGACATTTTGGATTATCTTTCTCAAAGCCAGCTGTCTCAGAGGAATGAAGCTAATGCATGGAGAACAAGTATTGCTAATGCTATGTGGGAAAATAGACAAATAACTGAAACCGATCAAGACACACAGGCGGAGACCGAAGATAATAGTTAGGGAGGTGTTTTGATGGATGTCGTTGAATTAACGCTTGTTTTTTCAATTTGGAATTTTTATGGATGTTGACGTTATTTTGTTTTTTTTTTAATGGATATTGATTTATTTTATTGAGCATGAATTATATAATTAGGGGTGTATTAGTTGGGTATTTGATGAATTCCACAGAATTGAGCATGAATCAGGGGGTATTTGTTTGGGATTTGATTAAAATCCGAGAATTGGAGCATTCTGAAATAGGTGTCCAGCGTCCGCTGGAAGGCAGCACACGCTGGGTTCCCACCGCTCGCTGGGTTCCCAGTAGGGGTGTAATCGAGCCGAGCCGAGCCGAGCCGAATAGTGTCTTGTTCAAGCTTGGCTCATTTAGCTAATCGAGCTGTTTGATTAATTATCGATCGAGCTTTAATCGAGCCGAATACAGTGTCGAGCCTAATCGAGCTTTTTAAATTTAAATTTTTATTTAAAACTTTAATTATTTTCCTAATACATAAGTTAATTTTCAAATATATAAGTTATTTTATTCACAAAAATATAATATATTTACTATTTTCTTGTAAATAAATGATGTTAATTAGATACTTAATCCAAATATTATTACATATAGTATAAAATATAGTAAGACATTTAATGAATAATCTTATGGTTTTAAGATAAATCACTTCACGAGCTTGTTCACGAGCTAACGAGCCGAGCATCGTCATGCTCAAGCTTGGCTTGTTTAGCTAAACGAGCTGTTCATTAAATTATCGAACGAGCTTTTATCGAGTCGAACGTCGAATAGCTCACGAATAGCTTGGCTCGTTTACAGCCCTAGTTCCCAGCGTGTTCTGCCTTCCAGCGGCCGCTGGACCCCTAATTCAGAATGCTCGAATTCTGTGGATTTTAATCAAATCCCACACAAATACCCCCTGATTTATGCTCAATTCCGTGGAATTCATATTTTTTTGGGTTGCTTATGTTAATAATTTGTGTGAATTTTTTTTTATTATGATCATAAAAATTCTTTGACATGATTAAAATGTAATGAAAACATGAAACTCATGAATCAAATGCAAACATAATTCATGAAAACAAACATTAATCATTGTTCAAAAGATAAAATTATCCAAACTCATAAAACAATGTCAACATTAATATAAAAACTCAGAAACGTGGTCTCCAAGAATCCCACTGGCGCTGCAGCTCGGCAATCTGCTGGTCTTGTGCATCAAAGCGAGCATTCATATCATTCCTCATTGATGTCATCGATGAGTCAAAATGAGCTCGGAATGCTCCCATGGATGAATCAAAGTGTGCACGGAATGATGTGAGATCATTCTGAACCTGCTGATGGTAGTCTCTCGACATTGAACCACCAGCTGCTCGCTCTCCATTCCCCTCGTCTTCTTCCTCTGCCTCTTCGGCTTCCTCTTCAGCTTCTTCTTTGTTCTCCTCTTCTTTATCATCACCGGCGGTCCCAAATGGACCAGCACCAGGATCAATGCAGGGACGACGGCCTGCTGCAATCTCGGAGTGTATGTAGTTAACTACACAAGTCCTCTTCGCATGAGGAACCAACGTGTATTGGTCAGAAATCAATTGAGCTGCTCTGAGCTCATTATAATCAATGTACTCCGCATCCAGCTCATCCTGACCATGGATAGGCCCTTCTGTCGCAGCAAGAACTCCATTCTTGTGTGCCAAACCAGTGATAATAGCAGCGAAAGAAGCATGGGCAGTAGGGCGCTTCTTCGCCCGAATCATAGCAGCCCAAATAAACTTTGAGATGCACACTTTTGTGCCATCTAAAGCACACTCCAGCAAAAATACCTCAACTGGATTAACCTTATTCGCCTGCTCCTTTCCAGACACATTATATGCAAGAAATTTATGAACAATAGCCAATGCCGGATCCTTAATGTACCCACTAGGCATACCCGAACTATCCCAATTATCACAGTCAGTCAATCGATTCCACGCTTGATTAACATTCCATCCCCGAGTTTTATCAGATAATCCACCAATACTGAAACCAAAAACAGCTTTCATTCTAGCCAAACTAATGCGATACTCTCGCTCATATTTAATCCATTTCATATCACCAGCCATTTCCACAGTAGTCATGAACTCATAACATAAAGGATCATACCCAGAAAAATCAATATTTTTAGCATATTCTTTCATCCCTAGATTTTGCAAATACAACTCAACTTGCTCCTCAAGATTCAAATCAGTAATCAACTCCCAATCAAAGTAATGCGGAGGAGTAATATAGTTCTCGTTAAATTTCTTAAATATTTCTCCCTCTAATTCGCTTTGCAATTCAAATGGACATTCATACCTTTGGCTCAAAGTAAGCTCCCCTCTACCGACGTTTACGTTCTTCGTTCGGACCATTATATCGTTGAAGGTGATTTTAGAGGGTAGTGGTATGGAAAAATTGTAGTTGAAGGTGATTTTTTGGGGGGGAGGTTCTGGAGCGGCGCTGGAGAGGAGAGGAATGAAACTAGGGCACCAGCGCTCGCTGGCCCTTTATATAGCATTTATTTGGTCCCAGCGCTCGCTGGGTTTCCAGCGGTGCTGGGTTTCAGCGTGCGTTGGCATCATGGATTTCAATTCAAGAATTATCCCCCAAATTCTTCGAAAATCTGTGAAAATCGGGGTGAAATCCAACCACGAATTCTTTGAAAGTCGTCTGGAATCTATGTGAATTCCATGGAATTTAAAATCCATGGACTTTTTAAAGTCTGTGGAAATCCACAACGAATACACCCCCCTTAGTGGCAGAAGATTAATACTTAAGACCTGAAAATCTTGAATTTGAATTTCTTTATTTACTTATTTAATTTATATATATAAAAAAGAAATCATTCCCTTGGCATTTTTTAAAATCTCCCCGTCCAGTAAAAAGAGAAGCAAATTTGTCATAAAATCAGGATCATTTTAGTCTAGAAAATGGAATAATGAGTATCGTCCAAACGCGTCATCCGTCTCGCGTACCGCGTGCAAATGGAAATTTCCAAGAACACTCAAAATCCTGATGCAGAAATTCAATATATGAGTTTTGTATGTAGTTATGGAGATGGAGATACTGCATAGCTTGCGCACAGAAACTTCCAACTGATTTCATTTCTTTAAATTATCTCACAAAAAATTTCACAGTGTTGAGTAAGAAGAGAGTATTAAATGAAGTGTGTTTTTCAGTCCGCGTAAAAATCAAAGTCCTTTTCTTTGATTTTTTATTTTTCCTCTACCGAGAATCCTGAAACCCCTTTTTGCTTTTCGAGAATCCCTTTTACTTGAGAGCTTTTTTCCAGTGATCAGAATTCGTCAGCCATCGATCTAAACATGCATAGAGAGTTGTACCTCAAAGCATTGGTGTTGTTCCTTTTGACATGGATTGCAGCTGCCGCATACCAGCCTCACACAATCAGCAAAAGCATCTTCAAATCTGGCAGAAGCTTTCGCTCCTCCGTGATTTTCCCTGTCTCTGGAAATGTTTATCCAAAAGGGTACTTCGTTTTCTTCATTTTGTTTGGAATATTGAGAAATTTTCGTATTTGGTTGTGATATTGGGGGAATCTGATCCCCAGTTATTTGATGTTTAATTCTTAAAATGTTGATGTTAAATGCTAGAAATGCTGATGGTCTGAAATTTAAGGGGCTTTATTTTTTTACTTTTGAAAACTGTGAGATTATTTTGATGAATTTTATTTTTCATTTTTGTGTGCTAAAAGAATTAGGTCTAATATATTGAATCAGTGTGTTTTCATTTGCCCATTGCTGATCTCAAATTTGCTTGAAAAGTTTGTAGTAAAGTGTTTCCTTGGAAAAGTGGAATGTGTTGCTGGAAACCTATTATTGTAGAGAAGCATATTTTTCAGGAATCTCTCTTCTTTTCTGTATTTGGATGTTTTGATTGATATCATTATTACTATTGGACAATGATCAGTACATTTCTTGATTAAAATTATCTAAGTTTGATATTGAATCTGCATCAGTTGATAAAACATCTATCTTATTTTTAAAGTAGTTCATCTAGTCTAGTTCATAATTTCGATTGTATTGTTGACCTTCCATTCCTCGTCACATAGGTACTATCATGTAACAATGAATGTGGGCCAGCCTCCCAAACCATACTTTCTTGATATCGATACTGGCAGTGACCTTACATGGCTTCAGTGTGATGCACCTTGCACGAAATGCACCCCGGTAACCTTCTTGCTCGATGTTTGTTTACAGTTCCAATGTCCCAATGAATGGTGCTTTAAACTTTGGTGAAAATTTCTCAGGCTCCTCACAGTCTTTACAAACCCAAAAGAAACCTTATCACATGCCTCGACCCTGTGTGTGTCTCGCTTAATGGCCCAGGGAACCCGAAATGTCAATCACCGGAGGAGCAGTGTGATTACGAGGTTGATTATGCCGACCATGGTTCATCTTTGGGCGTGATGGTTAAGGACTCGTTTCCTCTAAGATTTACCAATGGTACCATTGTTGCTCCAAAGCTGGCATTTGGGTGAGGAACTATCCTTTTGCTTTATTTTCTGATGTTAGTGAAAATTAGAGAGGTTAGATTAGGATAAAAATTTGTAAGTATAGGTATTATTGGGAATATTATTGATATAGCATAAGATATTTTTTGGGTAAGTCGATTGTTTTTATCGCATTAGACAGCTGTCTAATACAACTACTTATATCTTCTTGAATGTATCTAGATGTGGATACAACCAAGAAGTTCAAGACACTGCCCATCTACCTTACACTGATGGAGTCCTCGGACTAGGCATTGGCAAATCGAGCATCTTAGCTCAGCTACGGAACATGGGTTTGATACGAAATGTCATTGGTCACTGTCTGAGCCGACAAGGTGGAGGGTTTCTCTTCTTTGGAGATGATTTTCTCCCTGATTCAGGGATCGTTTGGACACCATTATTGAGCAAATCGTAAGTTTCATTATATATAAAGATGCAAGCTAATAGATATGCCGATTGCTTACTATCCTCTCTTCGTTATTCAGGAAATACTACTCTTTAGGACCCGCGAACCTCCAGATTGGTGGCCAAGCTACTAATATTAAGGGCCTTCCCATAGTTTTCGATAGTGGAAGCACTTATACTTACTTCAGCTCTCAAGCATACAACGCTCTGGTTTCTTTGGTGAGTTCAGTTCATTTTAAGTTCTGGTACCCTGCCTATGTGGTCTAACAAAGTTAAAATTTTCCAGATAAAAGGCAGCTTAAACGAGAAGCAACTGACAGATGCAGCTGAGGATGAAAGCCTTCCCATCTGTTGGAAAGGTGCTAAACCCTTCAAATCGATTCTTGATGCTGCTAACTACTTCAAGCCTTTGGCTCTGAGCTTCACAAATGCCAAAAATGTTCAGCTTCAGCTGCCTCCGGAATCTTACCTTGTCGTTACAGTGAGTAGCTCGACTCACCTTACTTTCTAAGCAGTAACAACGAGTTTCTTGGAAGCGAAACTTACCATTTCTTGATACAGGAACAAGGGAGTGTCTGCTTAGGCATTCTGAACGGTGGAGAGGTCGGGTTAGAAGATATGAACGTGATCGGAGGTAGGAATTCTTGACACATAACAGCCCCTATTCAGTTAAATCTGTTTCTTGCAAATCTGATATGTGAAAACCTTGGATGTGCAGACATTTTTCTGCAGGACAAACTGGTGATCTACGACAACGAGAGGCAGCAAGTGGGATGGGCGCCAGCAAACTGCAACAAGCTTCCAAAGTCCTGACCCACTTACACTCTTTTCGTTTGCTTTCGGCTTTACTAGGCTGGGGGCGCTCTCACTACAATTTCTTTGTTTATTTATTTATAAACAGCGTGGATCGTGATTACAAGGGGGATTTTGATCTGCTTAATGATGCCGGCATTGATGGTATCTTGGGAGATGTTTGCCCCGCGAGATTCAGATTCTGGAAGCGTTAGGCGCAGAGGTGATTCGTAGCAGATATATTGTTGTTAGTGTTTAGTAAATATAGCAATAATCTTTGAATGTTAATAAATGTGTAGTAGATGCATAGAACATGGTGGATGTGTAACAAAATTATTTGGGCTTTTAGATTAACATTCGAATCTTGTTTGTATAGCATAATGTTGTTTCATTACGGCTGTGTAATTTCTAATCAAATGGACAGAATGTTTTGTGGTGGGGAGATTCACAAAATGAGAGTGCAGCCCGTGGCGAACATCAAAATTAAATAAATTTTATTTGCTATAATTTATTAATTTCGTACTTGCTTCCAATCAACTAAAGTCTTTATGAACTGATAACTAAAACTTGTGTAAAGAGAAACAACTGCATAAAACAAACCAAAAGTAGACTAGTTCTTTCGTCCCAATTTAACAAGACACATTTTCTTATTATGACGTCTATTTTCATACGTCACTTTCTAAAATGAAAAAAATAAAATAATAAATATTCTCAGATAACTCATTATTTATACCAAACTAGTATTATCATTCGTGCGATGCACGACGAACATTGAAACTAAACAATATATTTAAATAAATAAATATAAATATTAAATAAAATTAAAATATATAAAGATAAAATATATTTTAATATAAATAAACTAAAACAATCCACGCCCGTCAATTATTTAATAAAATCCTAAATTTAAAAATATAAATTTTCAACTTTGTATAAAGCGTAATGATAATTAAAGTTATTAAATAAAAAAAATCAATAATAAAAATTAGCCTTAGGCATTATTATCATCAAGTAGTATATGCGTCATAATAAATAAATAAGTATTTTCATACACAAACATATATAAATATTTTAACTTTTAATTTATTTCATAACTTAATCGTTTTAACTTCATTTTTCATGATTTTTATACTATATTAAATTTAAAATGAGCATATTTTTTAAAAAATAAAATAATGTGATAATGTTTAGAAGAGGATTAAAATATAAAAAAATAGTGAAAAAATGGTGGGAGAAGAGAGAAAAAAAAAGAGGGAATAAATGGAGGGAAAAAGCCATTTTTTTATATCAAATTAAAGCTATTTTCATAATCTTTAATTTGATATGTATATTAAATATTTAACATTAATCAAATTAAATTACAATTGAAACGAAAAAAGAGAAATGGAAAAAAAACATGCAGGATTGAGTGTGAATTGTGAAAAAAATAGGTATTCTGGAGTATTAAAAAAATTATTTAAAAAAAGTTACACTAAAAAGTATCCGAAAAAATTATCTAGTTGTATATTATATAAATATAGATATAAATTGATGTCATATATTTGCTATGAACAAAAGAAATTAAAATTGAAAATAAAATTAAAGTAAAGCTAATTAAATAAAATCAAAAGATTAGAAAGATGTAGAAAATAAAATAAATCAAAACATAAAAGAAAAAGGTGGAGTATAAAGAAAAATGAGTGGAACGCAATTTTTGCATACTTGCTGAAAAATAGGAAGCAGTTAAAAAAAAATTATTTTTAAAATTTGATGGGAAAAAATAGCCGTTAAACTGTCTTTTTATATATTATATAGATATTATTACGACTCACACATAATTATCTATCTTTTTATTTTAAAAAAAGTCTATATTTCTCTCTCTTATAATTTATTATAAACTATTTGGTGTTTCTTAGCATCCGTACACAACTCTTGTGAGTGATTATATTGAGACGAAGAGAGTATAATTTACTGACTAAAATAACAATTTCGGCTTTTAAGATTTAGTAGTAAGCAAAGAGAAAACTAATATGTCAAACACCTTTGCAAAGTAATGATAGCTTCCCCTCCTCTCTTTTTACGACATCTGAAATCATTTTCTTACACTATTAAATTCTAAAATGTCTGTAGGATACCAGAATAAATTTTTTAACTTAAAAGATATTGCTTGATACTCCCTCCGTCCCGCGAAGCGTGACCCACTTTCCTTTTTGGGTTGTCCCACGAAGCTTGACCTGTTTCTAAAAATGACAAAAAATTTATCATTTATTTACCTTTTTACTTTTTCACCTACCACACTTAACATACAAAATACCAATTTCTTAATTTCCGTGCCGAAAAGAAATGGGTCACGCTTCATGGGACGGAGAGAGTATTAAAATACACAGGACATCAGTTTAGCAACATAAACAATGCGCCTGCACACAACCATTTCTAATATACTCCATGTTGTTATCACACAACGAACATTTTTGAAACATAATAAAATAAGAAAGATAGACATACATATATTCACCATATTCCTACATGGAAGCCAAACAGATAAATTCTATGGTGCAAATAATTATAAGAAACTCGCTGAACGACTTATTTTTTAGAGCTATAAATCAATATACTAGCGTCTAACCTGTCGAAATTCGACGGGAATTATTTTATGTCATCATTTATAATTATTTTATGTTATTTTTATTACTATAGCATATGAAATAGTTTATATAAAAATTATTTCTTTAATTAATTTGATATGATCAAATCAAATTAGTAATACAATATTTGAAATAATATTAATCTTAATCACTTTCGCCAATTAAATGTAAGTTGTGATAATAGAAATACATTTTTATATAAATATTCATTTGATGAAGTTTATAAAAAGTTGATGTGGGATTGAAGATTTTAGAAGAAAAAAATATGTAAATTTAAAGTATGATATGATGTACGATTGATGCGTCGCATATGCTGTTAATTGTATATCGATAATATTTACTCTCTCCGTCCCTCAAACATTTTCCATTTTTTTTTTCTATTTTGGTTCGTCCCCAAAACATCTTCCTAACCTATTTTTGGAAACAATTTTACTAATTATTATTCTTACAATTTCACTTTTTGTGGGGCTCGTTCTCCACTTTCACTAACTATAACTCTTATAATTTCACTTTTTGTGGGACACATTCTCAACTTATAACATACATAACTAACTTTTATTAAAACACGTGTCATCCTCTCTTAGGAAGATGTTTGGGGGACGAAGGGAGTATTAAGTTTGTTCAAATTCTTTAAATTTGACGGATAAGAAATAATTTAACTAAACATATGTCATCTGAGTATCATCTCATATGGATCTAATAAGACCAGATAATCATATGAAGCTCTAAAGACCACATATGACATTTGAACGTCAAAATTTTGAAAACCATATTCTTTGGAGTTTGAAATACCACATCTGAATTTTGAGCATCATCTTGTATGGAGCTTGAAGATTATAACTTACTTGTGAGTATCATTTTATCTAGAATTCGTGAAACAATAATTAAGTTATGAGAATAATCTCGTCTCAAACTTTAAACAACATCGTCAAATTTGAAATCATATTCAATCATATATATATATATAGTTAATTATTTAAGTAAATACATCTATATATAAACGTATTATATATATACATATTAATTTGTGAGTATGATGTGATAAACTTAAACTAATATTATATAATAAAATAAAATACAATTATAAATCTTTTTTAGATATGGAAATTGATTAAAAACTTAAAAAAAAATAAGATTGAATGAAAACTGAAGAAAATTAAAATAGAGTGATTATACGGTGCCACGTAGGATATGATTTATTTTGCTATTTTATATATATATATATATATATATATATATATATATATATATATATATATATATATAGATTGGGCATAGGCATGTATTTTATTTATTTATAACATTTATTTGAAGAATATATTTTCTAAAAAATAAATTGACATTTGAATTGATTGTTTTTCGTGGATTAATTTATTGGTATACTTTATTTAGGTTTTAGTCACACTTGGAACAATCTCAATTAAGTGGATATAAGGATTCCTATTCTGGATGCCATAATTTTATTAAGTTAAATTTTTCGAGTGAAAAAAAGGTGGATTGTGAGGCATGATGAGTTCTTGTTGGTCATTGAGTTTATATATATATGAAAAGTTGGTATGAAGTTGGGAGGGATTTAAAGCGTTTGAAAACAGACGAATGGACCCTCGAAGTGTTAATAGTTTTTGAATGTAAAAATTAATTAGAAATGTATAAATAAATAAGAATGAGTGAGAATTGAGGAAACTTATAATGAAGTGATTATATGATGCCACTGGGATAGGATTTATTTTGCTATAATGTAAAAATTAATTAGAAATATATAAATAAATAAAAATAAATGAGAATTGAGGAAAATTAGAATAGAGTGATTATATGATGCCACGTAGAATACGATTTATTTTGCTATAATATATGTAGGATTCACTAAGACTTATTTGGATCAAATCAATTAATTGATGATCACAAAAATAATTCATGAGCTTCTTCAATTGTGTTCTTCTCTTATTCCTAAAAAACTTTCATTTATCCCCATCTTTGACAAATTAAAATTCAAGATTTCTTAAAAATAAATTTATCACGGTTTTCAAAACCTAACAACTCATCTATTCTAAGATACATGTATTATTCTAAAAAACCACTCTAGACATGCTTCTTCATCATCCACACGTAATGGTAATGGAAAATCAAAGATGCTTAAGTAGTGGAAACAACATTCAATTTATTTTTCAAATAAAATAAGAACTACACTGATCATATCAACAACACTATAGAATTTCAGAAAAAGAGAAAAGATCCATGATTCTACCTTCATTTTTGTTAATTTCAACCACTTGCTGCCAAAATATAAAATGAAGAATATTCAATTAAAAGTCCTCTTATGAGACAAAGCACATCAAATAAATGTAAATAAAATCAGTTGTGAACTTGTATCAAATGCCCATGCAACACACCTGTAGGCACCAAATCAAAATCATCGATTATTTAATAAATAAAAAATTGCACAATATCACAACAATTTTATCATGATATTAAAAGAAATAAGAGGGTTGTTCTTCACATTGATATGTCCATTTTCTACTTCCCATCCGTGAAGGAACAACTGCTATACATTAATCAACAAACATTCATTAACACTTGAACCAAATTCATCAAAGTTGTCATTTTGTACTAAAAAAATATTGCTTATAGATTAGAAGTGCAACTAAATATATCGTTTATGTATACTGATGAATGTTAGAATGGGAGAAAATTGGAGCAGTATGCAGCCAATCAAAGCAAATGTCAGCGTTGCTAATCAATTGGACTTGAAGCATCCATGGACAAGAAGGATTGTCAATGGAGATGACTCCATTCTCACCATTATTTATACCACTATTTTTCTCAAAATTATGTGGGGAAAGAGAGAAGCCAAGAAGTTGGATTTTCCGAAAAATAAGAGAGGAAAAGCTTTAGGGCTTCAGTTTTGATGGAGAGATCAGACATTTTTTCCATGGAGAATCTTTTAGATGAAGACGTGCACAAAAACCGCTGATGTTGTAAACGAGAAAACTGGTCAATTTTATCATTAAAAATAACTCCCAAAAATGGCGCCAAAATCTATTAATATATGAAAATACCGTTAAAAAACTGTGTTTTCATATATAAATAGATTAGTACGTCCGTTGACGATGAAACACAGTCTGTTGATAAGACGCTTCTCCTCCAATCAATAGATAGAGGGTTCGAGTCACCATAAGAGCTAGGGTGTGAATGAGTTTTTTCATTTCTTTGGTTGTAACAAAATTAAAAAAAAAAAAATAGATTAGTACAATGGGATGCACGATTAACGTTAAAATTAAGCGATATGTTTAAATAAATAAATATAATCAAAATATAAATTGTTAGGTCCCGGAAGGTCTAGAATAGGTGTATGGGGGGAAATACACCTATAGGCTATTTTTCAAAACACACAGAACAACCTTTTGAAGTTAACTGAAATAGTATCAACTGATACTGACAGTTAACGAAAACTCAGTTAAACAAAGGTTGAAGACTGATACTGAAATTACTTCAGTAAAGATATCAGTTAGGCTCAAGGCTTTAACTGATATTCGCGTAGAGAAGTGTTATGAATCTTACTGATTATCTGAAGATTTATCAGTTAGACTAATAACACTGGCAGCAGAAAACTTAACTTTTGAAATAACCTTTGATTATCACGTTGTCATATTTTTGCAGTTAATCAGTTTCAGTTAAAGAGACGTTTGTGTACAGATAAGAAAGTAAAACTGAAAGCGATAAACGACAAATGATTTTTACGTGGTTCGAAACAAGTTCCTACGTCCACGGTCAATTGATCACACTGACAAACACTCTGGCTAATGCTTACGGGTGCACAGCAAACCTTACAACTGAAAATCAGATTTTCATTACTAACACATTGGGTTGGATTTATCGCTCACTCTTAGCATGCTAAGAGCCTAAGACACAACAATGCCTTTTCAGCGGATGGCTAAGATCTCTTAAAGTCAGAACACTGGTCTGAACTCCGCTCTACTTAAACACTCTTTTCACTCAGTTGAAAGGAGGTTCGAAGTACAAACTAGATAACAGAGAACTTGCTCTCTGTAATCGGAACTTAGGCTTTGGATATACGATGTATTTGCCTAAGGATCTAAGAGAATGTATGAAATCAGTAGTCTGATTTTGGGCTTTGAGTATTCTCTTCTTCGATTCAAATCTTTGAAGGCTTTGAATGGCTGAGATGTAATTTTGGCAGCGTTTCAGCTTGTGCTTTTGAATCGGTGAAGGTTGAAGTGATCCTTGAGCTCTATTTATAGGAGAGGTCTTGAATAGATCCGTTGTGAGAGTAATTCGAATTTGGCTGAGGGTTCAATCTTCGAGGTTCCTTGTTTGGTGAGAAACGACGTCTCAGGTACAGGAGGTAAGGCGCCTCTGAAAAATAATCACAAAAAAAAAAATGTTCTGCTGAGAAAGGACGATCCTCAATATCTCTGCATTTAATGCGGTTGTACTTGAAAGTGCGTAGCTTCTTTTTAACTCTAGAGTTTCAGTTCGAGGAAGAATGTCAACTGATACTTGACTTGAGTATAAGTCCGCAAAATCCACGTAGCCAACATTGATGAATCAGTCATAACTGATTCTTCAGTTGAGAAACTCGTTTAGTCAAAACATCAGCATTTGACTTGGTGTTTTATTGCAACTTCAGTTGAGTTCTTCAGTCTTCAGTCCTCCGATCTCCAGTCTCCAATCTTCAGTCCTCCTTGTCTTTAGTCTTCAGAACACTAGATAAACTAGAAAGTGGACTCCAACAGTTGAGTTCGGAAAGTTCTAGTCTATTACAAATAAAACTTAAGGATTTTGGTATCATCAAAACTAGGGCTATGATATTTCATTAAGTTCCCAACATAAATAAATACAAAAAATATTTAATAAATAAATAAAAATTTTCATACACAAACATAAATAAAAAGTTGTAGAAAACAATGAAGGGAGAAAATAAAATATTTTAAAATTCCATAACTTTTCGTTTTAAATTCAAGAAAAAAAAAATAAGGCAAAAGAACTCACTGTTTATATACTACTCCCTCCGTCCCGCTTCAAATGTCTCCTTTCTTTTGGGCACGGAGATTAAGAAATGTGTAAAAAGTAGATAAAGTGGGTATAAAGTAGATAAAGTGGGTTGGTGGAAATTATTTAAATATTAGGTATAGAGAGAGAGTGTTTTGCCAAAAAGGGAATGGGTCATTTGGAGTGGGACAGCCCAAAATGACAAATGGGACATTTAGAGTGGGACGGAGGGAGTAGATTTTATCATATCCTATTCGTTTTGATTCATCGTTAACATGAAAATACGTACCATATTTCATAACATAATGTTTACAATTTGGAAACAACCTGTGTTATTAAAGGTACTAATGGAATGCAATTTTTTCCAAGTACAGCCAACATTAATTGGCGCCAATCTCCTCAACGCGCCCGTGCACCTCCTCTGCGGTTCTTCTCTCTCCTTTCCCGTCCAATTTTTGTAAAAAAATAGGGAAACTCGTTCTTTTCAAATTCCTTTGCTCAGTAAAAACGCGACTCAAATTGTAGAACCCTACAAGCTTCACTGCAGGAACCGCATCTCAGTCCAGCAGAGGAAGTGCCCCGCCCACTCTCCTTCACCATAAAATAAAAGTGCACGAAATTGAGAGAGAGAGCTAATTGCAGAGGCGAAAAACACTAGCATCGTACGGTGCCGTTTTGGAAGAATGGCGGAGGTAATAGATGTGATGGACATCGATGACGACAACGGCAACATCAGTTCTGCCAAGCCCAACCTCAAGGGCAAGAACGTCGTCGTTTCAGCTGCTCCACCGGACACCAGAGCCACCCCCTGGGTCGAGAAATACCGCCCCCACTCTCTCGACGACGTCGCCGCCCACCGTGACATTGTTGACACCAGTATGTTTAACTTACGCTTATTTTCTTCTTCCAACACTTACCACTCGTCAAAAGCCCTGCCCTTGTTACACTGTTGAATTTTTATTGCGCGTTGGAGAATTTGATGTTTAATGAATTCTGGCTTCTCCATGATTCCTGTGTAAGGAAGCATTTACATTTTGTAGCTGTTGATTTTTCGGTATGAATGAATAGTGTTGGGATTTCGTCAAGCAATGCTACTATTGTTTACAATTTAAATATTCTGCTCATTTTGTTTAGGAGTTGATATTACTGGATGTTACGCCGGTTGATGTTTGCATTTAGGGGTGTCTACCATTACATTGTTATCTTTATGGGTAGTTCTTGTTATTTAATCCTGTGATCTTAATGGTTTGCTGGACAATTATGAGTTTAGTTTATGCTATCCATTGGTTATTTACATGGTTTTTTTTCCTGTGCCACAGTTGGTAGATTAGCAACTGGGAACAGATTGCCCCACCTGCTGCTTTATGGACCGCCGGGAACAGGGAAGACATCTACCGTTTTGGCAATGGCTCGGAAACTTTATGGGAACAAGTTGCAAAACATGGTTCTGGAGCTGAATGCGTCCGATGATCGTGGTATTGATGTTGTTAGGCAGCAGATTCAGGACTTTGCAAGCACCCAGAGCATCTCGTTTGGGTATTTTCTGGGACACATGTGCTATTTTGTGCTATACCTTTTAATGTTTCTAATCAGTCACTTTGATTTAATACACCTACAAAAAGCTACATAATGATGAACAGCTAGGGAGATTCTGATGCTAAGTGTCAAACTTTTTCTAGGATCTGGGAAGTTTGCTGTTGACTGGCTTAGTCCTTGTGTCTATCCAGTTTATTTAGTTATTTACTGAGATATTGCATTGGTCCTTTCTGTTTTGGATTTAAGAGGTCACTTCAATCAGACCTATCTGAGTACCTTGTTTCTTATAGGGCAAAGTCTGCCGTAAAATTGGTTCTACTGGATGAGGCGGATGCCATGACTAAGGATGCACAATTTGCTCTTCGAAGAGGCAAGATTTATTTTACTTTTCTTGACATTTTTATTCAATTTGATTTAAATTACGAACTTCTGCATTATTTGCTTTTCAGTGATTGAGAAATACACCAAGAGCAATAGATTTGCTTTGATTTGCAACAATGTCAATAAAATTATTCCAGCACTGCAATCGAGATGTACACGGTTCCGCTTTGCCCCCCTTGATGCTGTTCATGTCAGGGAGAGGCTCAAACATGTAATTGAATCTGAGGGGTTAGTTTTATTGTTACTTAGCTTTTGATGGTTTGTATCTCTTACATCTCCACTAGAACCTAAATTTGTTTGAAGTTATTATATAGTTGATGCAGATTTTTTTGAGATTAATATCAATTTGTTTCACATTTCATCTCTTCAGACTTGATGTTCCAGAAAGTGGTATGAAAGCTCTTGTACAGCTTAGCAATGGTGATATGAGAAAAGCCTTGAATATTTTACAGGTATCATGCTCGCATAATCTCATTTGTTTTATATATCTCTTTAGCCTAGCTTCATCATCAAGCCAATATTAAAATGGAAATACAGAGTTCATAGATGGTCAATTAGGCTTGATCTTGTGCAGCCTGGCCCTATGAGGACTTTGTTAGCAATTTCCCCATCTACATGATGGTGCCCATATATCGTTCGCATAATGCTTCTGCTTGGAATTTATTGTGCTCAATGTAGCCGTAGTCCCTTTTTCTCTTAGCCTCATGGTAAAATAGTCTTATCCTTGCTGTTTGTGTGCAGTCAACACATATGGCCTGTCAGCAGATCACAGAAGAAGCTGTGTACTTGTGTACTGGGAACCCTTTGCCTAAAGACATTGAGCAGATTTCCCATTGGCTCTTGAATGAACCCTTCACAACTAGCAGCAAAAGTAATGTTCACTCTGAATATCTCTATATCACCATTACTTTTTGATGTAGGTCTGCTTATTCTGTTGTTTTAAACATCCAGGAATCTCTGATATGAAGACCAGAAAAGGGTTGGCTCTGGTTGATATTGTGAGAGAAGTTACCATGTATGTGCTCAGATATTTGTTTATTCACCACATGCATCCCCTCTTCCTCACATCTTACTTCTTGATATCAGGTTTGTCTTTAAGATCAAGATGCCACCAGCTGTCCGCATTCAACTTATTAATGATATGGCTGATATAGAGTATGTGTTTTCCTTTATGTTTTTCTCAGTTTGCTGAACTTAGAGCTGAGTTATGAGTTGACGTTATGCTTTAAATATATGCCTCAGATGCTTCAGTAGCTTTCTATTTAGGAAAGGCAACTAGATTTCAATGTGGATAACTTGCATATACTTTTGTCACGGTCCTCTACGTTGGGCACAACTCGTCAAATTTGTGGCTTGTGTGAGTTTTATTAGTTTTGTATTAAGTGCTAGTTGTGCTGCAGATATAGGTTGAGCATGGCATGCAATGACAAGCTGCAGCTGGGGTCATTAATTGCTGCTTTTACACGAGCCAGAGGTTCAATAGTTGCTGCTACAAAATGATGATCATGTCTTGACTAGTTCCTCTTAGCGTGCTACTCATTTTTATGTGCTATCGTACAGCAAAGACTCTTTTGTAGTTTGACTGATTGTGGTGTATATCTTTGTACTTGAGAGATGTGAACTTCCTCTTTGATAGGCTGATATCAATCGTGTTGACATTTTAGAGGCGTTTACTTTGAATGATATCATAAATTGATAAAATATGAAATTAAATATTTGAAAGATAAGATGATAAAATTAATCAAGTAGATGGTAGATTAATTTGAATTATTTTGTATCATCAATGCTATCACTTCAAGTAAATGCTCCTTGTAGCATTTATTTTATTCATTATTTTTTGCTGTCTTAGAAAGTGTAGATCCCAGCCATGATGAGCTATAACAATGTCTTGAGGTGCATATTACGGCGTCCAAAAATCCACTTGACATGTTACATTACATGTGTATTTCCACATTAGATTCGGCGTGGCATGTAACTTTTTCGATGTTCAAATCTATGCCTCATGACATTATTGAAAAATATTAAAACCGTGTATATACTAATTTGAAGAAAAATAAAGATTGTGGCAAAATGTGTTATTTTTCCATGTTAATTTTGTTCGATCAAAGTAAAGTTGTGCTTTTAAATTGAGGCATTCTAGATAAGGCTATGCTGCATCTTTAGGGAAAGATGAATATTTCAATTTTGCGGAGCTTTTGATGTAAAATTAGCAGAATTCAGATCAAATTATCACACTTGGGATTCAAGGCAAGAAGATGGATCGATTTAGAAATTCGCAATATACTCTAAACGTGAAATAGAATGGAGAAAGAGTATACAGGAAAATTACAAAACTCATGCATTTCAAAAGGCTATTTGCATTTACATTTACGCGATACGATGTTACTGATACATAATACTAAGTGCAGCCTCATTTTCACCAAATAATAGAGGAGCACATTTCCAATTACAGCTGCTAAACCACTACATATTCTGTACATAAAGAAGTTGCATTTCAAACAACTAGATCGAGATCTTGGTTATGGGATGGCTTTCATCCCACTTCCCACTAAACCTGGCCAACTTTCTATTATGTTTATATAGTCTCTTCAAAACTTGAACATTCTAGGCAGATATTCACATTGGTATAAGATAATTTAGCTTCATGTGTTTCACCATTTTTCAAGTGGATGGTTCCTTTTGCCATGCCTCACCTCAAGATTTTGGGCCCTTTGCAAAGCATAGCTCAAAATATTTTCCACAATTGCCAAGCCGTTACCTCAAATGGTGGGATATGTTGGTGCTTCGTCCTCTGATACACACTTTTTAGTCGACCCTGTTGGACCAGGTTATCTCAAGTTCAAGCGTCCGTTCAGACCCTTCCTTATGGGTAGAGCCATCTTTATCTTTAGGGCGATCATGGTGGTGGCTGTGGCTGTGGCCCAAGCCAAAAAGGCCACCATGCCCTTCCTTATGGCTAGAGCCATCTTTATCTTTAGGGCGATCATGGTGGTGGCTGTGACTGTGACTGAGGTTGAAAAGCCCACCGTGCCCTTCTTTATGGGTAGAGCCATCTTTATCTTTATGGTGATCATGGTTGCTGCCGAGGCCAAAAAGGCCAGTGTATCCTTCCTTCTTAGAGCCCTCTTTATCGTGGTGGCTGAGGTTGAAAACGCCACTGTGTACTCCTTCATTCACAATTTTGTCGATTTGAATTGTGACCTTACCAAGAGTACTCTGAGAAAGTTGAACAATGTACATATTAAAAAACAAATGCAGAGAATTTTAACCCCATTTCAAGTTTATTACCGACAAGAGAGGTAATTGGTTACCATTATTACAAGCAATATATACAAAATGGATATTGCTTTCTATCTTGATAGTTTCTATTGGGAAGTAGAATTGCCTGTAAAGTGGTTTGCGCTTAACATGAATCTTTATTTTTTGGAAGGGTATTATGATGAATCTATTGGACATGATAATTTATAGAAGTTCCCTGTTACTATTAATTGAGCCGAAAACTTGTACCTTTCCAAACGTACTTTTGTTTCTGCACACAATGTGCAACTTTTGCCCCTTAGGTGGCACATCAAAGGCCCACGTAAACGCTTCTTTCCATTCCGGTGAGGTGTTATGGTTCACAACCTAAAAGTATATGAGAGTCATTTGTAAGCCCACTCTGAATATGAGCATCTACATCTACAGTGAAAAACACACAGCTAATGCATGTATATATTAGTAAATAAGATGAAAGAAATACTAGTAACAGAAAATCTTCCCAGATTCATAAAGTTACAAGTAAGAACGGAGCGATGCAAACATATAGTTAAGACCAAGAACATTACGTTTTATGTCCAATCATAGAACTGATACTCATCCACATCATATAAGCATAACAAACTCAGGGTGGTAACATTTGGAAAATAAATTATTCAATACCTTAGTACGCCTAGGAGGGCCATGACCTATAGTCAATCGGCAAAAAGCATTGGTTCCTCCTAAAACCTGTCTCAAATTGTTAGCTCGGTTAATGGTGACTGTTAAGCAACCGGGTAAGCTACTCAATAAGCTTTCTACTCTTTCCTGAAAACTTGGTGGACAACTTTTCATAAGCTTTTGTAAAATAGGGATGGCTTCCGCTGCAACCATAGCTTGGGATTTTGATACATCTAGTGGCATGGTTGACCATGAATGTTTCAGCAAACACAAGGTAGTCAACGTTATATCCTGAGCATTCTCGCTCCCAGCCCTCAGTGCTGTGACCAAATGGGATATACACAGTGTTGCAGCTTCAGAGATATGAAGCTTTTGAAAATTTGAAAAGATAACAAGTATTGTCCTCAACACCTCTTCATTGACAGTGGCTGCGGACCATAATTCTCTCTCCAAAGCAGCTGCAGAATAACACAGTTCAATAAAGAAACCCCTCAAAGAAAAGTTGTTCTGAATTCACTAACATAGAGCGAAATGGAATATGTAGTCAGCAGAAATATCTAAATAAAAGAGAAGGAAAAAACCAGACACTATTCATTATTATTTGAAGGTGTAATGCTGCATAACCTCATAAGTGGATCTAACCTTAAATTTAGAATTAGAAATATATGGCTTATAAAGCTTTCCTTTGTCTACGGATTTTGAAAAATAGAAGATGGAGTTCTTGATCTGTTCTTCAGAACCAATTTCAGCCACACCAGATATTGCCTAAGTGCAGTAATCTATCTATTGCATAGTTTTGTCTATCCTATAACAAGAAAAAGTCAAAGCAATAATTTTCCAAGAGTAAATACCTGTCAACGACCTTATCAGTTCGGTTGACACATATTCTTGAAGGGTGTGGTTTGAAAAGAGAAATTTGATGAGCAATGAGGCTTGTCCAACAAGTTCTGGATCTGGGGACATCACCAGTTCTTGAATCACCAAAACACCACCAGCTTCAGCAACTGCTCTTCTATTGGATCTACTGCGCACAACAAAGTTTTGTAATGCACAAACTGACACCATTTTCATTTCCTCAGTTGGCTGATCTTGAAGAAGGCTTACTAGTGCCCGACATGCCGAGACAGAAACACTAGCTCTAGCAAGCCCTTCATGTTGGGAGAGATCACCAAGTGCAAGAGCTGCGAGGAGTTTACCAGTTTGTGATTTTGTTTGAGGGTCCAGCAAGTACTGAGATAGGGGTGCGATCGCATATTTAGAAGCCTTTGTTTCCCGTATTCGTGTATTATTGAATAATGCTTCTAGTAGCCTTGCTGCTGATTCTTCACATCGGTGTGACCTTAGTAAGTCCAACAATGCATCTATAGCACCGGCTTCAGCCATCAATTCGGCACTCGAGGCCTCTGTCTTCTCTTGAACAATGAGAGCGTTTAATGCAGTCTTAATTGTGTTATCTGCAGTTGAGTACAACATTTTCACAAGTGCTTCAGCTGGAATGTGAAGATAGTATGCAGAATCAGACCGTAGAAGGTTTGAGATAACTAAGGCAGCAGATTCCCATAAATCCACGGGGGGTAAAGGGTTATTTTGAACGATGACTTTGGAAAGTTCAACTACACCACCTGCATCGTAAACTGCCTTTGGCCAACTTAAAGAGATACTCTCCAATGCCTTTATTGCAGTTTTTTGTATGTTGAATATGCCAAGTCCAACAAGATGGACAAGAGGAACTATTGCACTTCTTGTGGTTATATCTTGCTTAAAATGTTCTTGTGCAAGGAGATGAGACAGCAACTCTGCACCAAGCTGCTGGATAGCTTGAGATGGGGATTCAAGAAATGAGGTTAGAGGTTCAATGACTTGACTAGGAGTAAGTTTCAAAGTCGAAAGACTATGTGGTTTCTCCAGAATGTTAACAAGTGCTTGCAGTGCACTATGGTGTCCCCACAGTCCAAAATCTTTCCTAAGGAGCACCATAAACAGAGGTTCCACGATTTTTGCAGCTACCGAGCTTTTTGAAATGGCACTACTGTTTGTCAAGATGCGGAAGAGTTCTGCAATCAGTGCACACAATGAACTTGGAGCAGTAGGGAGTAACTCAAGGCATTTATCTATGATTCCAGCATTGACCATATCCAACTTGCGTGGAGTTCTGTCTTTGCCCAATTTAATAAGTGCACCGATGCTTGCTTCAATAAGCCGATAATTTGACCCAGAGACTAGAGCAACAAGCATACTTATAAAATCATGTCTCGATTTAATTTCCAATAGTCGTTCATCATCCAATAATCTCTCAAAAGCACAAACACCAGCTTCCACTGCCTTTTCACTATTAGACTGCATCAGCAATATCAAGGGTTCCAAGCATTCAGAAGCAAATCGAATTTCTTTGAATCTTGAATTACCAAAAAGCACACGGCATAATTCTGCAGCGTCACATTTCAATTTTAAAGAAGAAGCAGATACAAGGATCCTGCAAAGACTATGAACAAGATTGCCTTCAACTTCAGCCAGCATAGATGCCTTTGTGTTGCTATCTGAAGTCAACTTAATTAAAGCACATAAAGCAGCCTCTTGTTCACATTCAGAATGAGCATCAAGCATGGCAGCCAAAGGCTGAATTGCTTGTGTTGATGATTCAGAATCTCTTATATTATCAGCATAAAAGAGTTCGCTCAAAGCTCTAGCAGCACTCAATCTAGCATTTCTTGATCCCAAATGGAGAACAGCAATGAGTTGATTCATGCAACTAATTGCTGCTTCGTATCGAATAAGATCGTGATTGGTAAACAATATCCTTAACAACTCAGATATAGTTGCCTCTACTAAGTCTTGAGGGCTCAAAGATAGGTATTTAGTCAGAGCATCCAGGATCCCAGCTTCAGCCATGAGTTGTTTATTAGTATCATTTCCATCTGCAATCTGAATTAAAAGGCGAACAGCAGATGCAGGGGCTCCAGGTCTATCTGGGATGGGTTTCAATAAGTCAACAAGCAAGGGGATGGTCTTCCGAGCAACAGAACCTGATCTGACATCATCAATTTGGAATAGAGTATCTAGAACCACCAGATCAGGATTCCTTGCCAGAGAAAATTCTTCAGATAAGGCTATCAGATTCGGCATTTCTGATTCCAAGTGCCCAATTAGGGTTACTAACCCAGCTACTGCACCTGAGTTTGCTATGGCAAGGTTTATTCCTTTGTCCCGATGGCAAACAATACTAGCCATTGCCTGAGCAGCAAAGAACCTGTCAATCACTTCGTCTGACTTCAAGAGGACAGCAAGTGAGTGCACAAAATGCATCATCATCGGCGAAGAGACAACTTTATAATCCTGGAATAGTACAGCTGCAAGAGCAGTGCTGATCCATGTTCCCTCTGAGTCCTCAAAATCTGCCTGAAATGAGGAGTCAACTTTTAGGAAGCATACATACACACACACACACACATATATATATATATATATATATAATTACACAAAATATAGTAACAACAAGAGAATTTAAATATGGGATTGTTAGAAATGACAAATTGTTAAAAGCGTATAAATAATAATGCAAACACAACATATATAAATATAAATATTCAATACACATATATGCTATGAGAAATAAGGCATAAATGAAATAAATTAAAGGAGATAGTATGCCCAAAGAATTGTAGCAGAAAGAGTTCAGGGTACCAGGTCATCATTAGTGTGTCTTGCAATCTTGTCATGTAGGACTTCTAGTCCCCCAGCTTCCATCACAGTAATTTTGTTCTCTGAATGAGATGAAGAAACTAAGCAGAGCAACCACAAGGCGACAGTACCTCCCAAGACAGTTGCAGGATCAGGCACATAAAATTCATCTCCATCTCGAAAAGCTGATCTATCTCTGTAGGCTCTTGGAGTTTTAATTTCAAGATCAGGAGAATAAGGAGAAGAATTCTGCTTGACCATATCTACTAATGCATAAATTAGAGATTTCATACATCCAGATCTATCAAGTACATCCAGCGATCGAGTTTTATTTACCTTGGCAGCACATATTAGCAGTGCTGTTCCTCCAACTGTCACTTCTAGGCTTCTCGATTTCACTACTCTATTGGCTAATGCACCAATTGATCTGGAATATGAAACCAATAAATCGCCTAGCCTAATTGGTTGATCCCCAGAAAGTCTAGACAAAATTTCTATTGCTTTATCTTGCATTTTGACCGGCCCCTCACACAAGCAACGGACCAGAGGCTCTAAGCTTGATGGAGCTTCAGAAAGGGCGTACCATGGTGAGTAACTTGAGTTGCGGACCTGCTTCATCTGAGACAATAGTGAAACAACCTCCAACACATCGGCAGCATCATTGCTACTCGTATCCATTGCATTTAAGGATTCAACAAGAGCAAGAACAGCAAACCGGCATTGGCCACTCCCAGTAAGTACATCACCTACTGGAAAATGCTTCAATAATTGGCAAAGAGCTCTTGAAGCATTCTTCTTACCCTCTAATGATCCTTCTTCTAAGACTTTAATTATAGCTGAAACAACATCCTCAGCCAGTGCTTCTTCAGCTACGTGAGGATCTGATAACAGATTAGCTAAAGCGGCCATTGCCGTTTCTGCAGAATCAATTGATGATGTTTTGGCTAACTCGATTAATGGCTTCACATCACGTTCAGCAATATAAGACATCTTATTTGTAGACTTGGTAGGACGAGATAAAGCGCCCAACGCTCGAGCTGACTGAGTTGCAATTCCTTCAGTTTTGCTAGTTAAAAGTTGTATACATGGATTAATAACTTCATCTGTTGCAAGGCTATCACATATGTCTTGCCGACAGCTGAATAAATCTGTCAAAACAGATGCTGCATATTCCTGAGTCTTCTCATTTGATGATTTGAGAATCTTGACGAGTGACCTCAAACCTGTGTTAGCAGCACCACCCTGACTCACGAGATCACTGCATGGTGCTACACCAAGTATATGTCCTAAAACTTTGATGACATGGACCTTGGAGCTTGGAGGGTCCCCATAGAGCAAAGCCAACAATTGGTTAATTATGGCTGAATCAGCATCCCGAACAAGCTTTATTAGGGCATTAGCCGCAGCTTCTTGCCCCTTTGCTCCACCATGCTTTAGAAGCCACAAAAAAGCGGAGATGGCTCCAGAACTTACAACACAAGCTCGAACATCTTCACTATAACTGCCCAAGTTGGACAAAATATTAGTTGCAACTTCTCTTGCCTTTTGGGACCCAGCTTCTACTAACTGCACAAGTGGTGGAATCCCACCAGCTGCTGTGATTGCCCACTTGCTGTCATCCACTTGTTCAGTCAGGATTGCAAGCATTTCAACTGCATACTCTTGGTTCTGTTCACTGGACAAACCCAATGCTGAAATCAGTATTTGAATTCCTTCTCTCTTTCCCAAGGCGTCCCACACACTTACCTCTTCAGTGCATAACTGAATTAGCGACAAAATTAAATATTCTTGAGCATCACCAGTAGCCATAGTTATGAGCCCAACTAGCGCCCTTTTAGCTTCTGACTGATTGGTACCAACTGAAAGATGAGGATTGCCATATAGGCTAGCCATTGCCTCAAGGATTCGTTCCTGTACAAGTTTATTATCTCTAGGCTTTAAAAGCACTACTAAAATACTTTCGACCTTGATTGAATTAAATGGTTCTTCATCACGGCTCAGCTTGAAAATCATTAAAATGTAAGCAAGTGAGCCTAGGATATCGGGAACTGGAGCTGCTAACCTTGGTGAATGAGAAAGTTCTGCAAGATGAATTATTAATGCCGACATACCCCCAAAGATATTTGCTAAAGCAAACGCTGAGTGCTG